>NC_056730.1:218656462-218961462 GCF_019279795.1 Protopterus annectens | reverse complement strand
GCTTTAGACACAAACATAGTACCAGCACTGTCCTATTGTCTTTCACCAACACCATTCATCATCTCTTAAATGAAGGCCAACTAGTCTCCTCTATCTTTCTTGATATGTCCAAAGCTTTTGACACCATTTCTCAACAGCTACTACTTAACAAGCCCTCATCCTATGGCCTCAATTCCTCAGCCCTGTCCTGGTTCCATAGCTATCTGTCCAATCACCAGCAAGCAACTAAATGGGAAAACAACCTATTGCCTCGGCTCTCCATCTCTGTTGGTGTACTACAAGGTTCAATACTTGGCCCTCTCCTCTTTAGCATATTTACAAATAACCTCAGCTCAGGAACTAAGCTGCCATCCATTGTCCAATATGCAGATGATGATACATTCATCTGCTCAGCCCCCTCACCCCAAGGACTTCATGCAAAAATGCAATTGTCCTTTAAAGACATAAAAAAACACCTCTCTGAACATCAACTCATTCTAAACCCAAACAAAACTAAGGTAATAGTCTTCAGTAACAAGAATTCCATTCCAAGCCGGTCCCCTCTCTCAATTCTCTCCTCAAATGGTACCAAGATAGACCCTACTAACCAAACTAAATTTCTAGGTATCACAATAGATGAAAATCTAAAATTCAACAAAAATATCCCTCTGAAGATCAAAAGTTCATATCAAACTTGGCACCCTCTATAGGGCAAAACTTTTCCTAACCAACAGCGCTATGCGGGCCGCTGCTCAGTCACATCTGCTTTCTACACTCCTCTATGGCTTTCTTATATTCACAAATCTGTGCAAGTCTGACCTCAATAACCTAGAATCCTGTTACAACAAAATTGCCAAATTTGCCACCAATCACCTGTACAGGACCCACCATTGCACTGCTCTCTCTCAGCTCAACTGGCTCAAACTCCCCAACCTGTTATCCCTCAATCAACTCACCATGGCCCACAAAATAGTCCACCAACCCAACAATCTCCCTGCTCTTTCTAACCTTGTCCAACCTAGTTTACTCTTAGGTTTCTCAGATTATCAGGTAAACTAATGCTACAGGTTACCTGTTCCCACAACCAACATGGCGACTCCCCCTATTCTTACAAAATTGCCAAATTATGGAACACACTTTCTCAGCCATCACAAAAAACCCTAATTATCAGGAATTCAAAAGTCTTAAAACTCCACCTAGCCAATCACTGGCTCTGCTCCTGCCATTATCCAGGTTAATTATTCCAGGATCCCTTACTACATTCAGCTTCCCCATTTTTTTCCCGTATGCAACCTTGCATACAGATTGCTACTACTTTCTACTACTCTGCAAGATATGGGTGCATTTGAACCTCTGTTCATCTCGCCATCCTATTACTATGGTGTGTCTGTTGGCTATTACCTCACTGTAGATAAAGTTTCATATATTTTGTTCACTGTTATTTAAACTGTACTTCTGTATTATAGAGTCCTCTCATTGTTGTTTTCAGGTTTACTATTGTGACTATATTTGAAGTTGCATTTTTCTGTATTCTGGAATTTCCCTTACTGCTTTTATCCTGCTTAGTATTGTGTCTGTATTAGAGCGTCTTATTCCTAATCCTGTATCTTCTGTAATGTGTCATATATACACTATGCCTTATATTGTTACTTGTTGGAGCTTTTCTCCCCGGGTCTCTGCTGAAAATGACCTCCTATCCCAAGTGGACATCACCTGGTTAGCAGTATATATATATATATATATATATATATATATATATATATATATATATATATATATATATATATATATACACACACACACACACACACACACACACACACACACACACACACACACACACACACACACACACACACACACACACACGTTTAAAACTTCTTAGAACCAATACATCTGTTTTAAAGTTTGTACATTAAAAAATAAAAAAAATCCATAGCAATCCGATCCGACACGCACACCCACTGGTCCTTATGTTGTGCTTCGACCCATTCCCTTTGTTGTGCCAATGGATGCAACCCCGTCCAGTTTCTGCTTTAGTAGTACAATCTTAACATATTACAATATAAATAAATGTAAATTTCACCTTTTAGTTTAGTTGTGTATTTGTAAGTATCAGAATGATTGGGAGTAGTGGTATCAGATTAGACAAACAGTATCTGCACAGCCACCAGAGTGAAAATATCATGGAGAAACTTTATAATTTTCTTTGGCAATTTTATCACACTGTCAGGAAATCTCGGGGGCTAGGCATAGATTTGGAGGGACTTTGTACTGTGCATCCTGAGTGGTACTTCACTAATATGATGTGCAAATCTTAGAAAAAAATGTATTATCACTTCAAAAATTTATCTTCAAAAAGTGCAGGTGTTGATCACAAAGCTTTTAATAACTGGTTCTGTGTGATTTATACATGCTTTTACTATCTTATGGTTCATTTCAGGTGATAAAGGACAAAGCTTTGTCCAAGACATAATCAAATATATATTAGAACAACTAGTAAGCTGACAAGTCACTCAATAACCTGTTAGAAAACTGGTTTGTTGGTTCCACTTTTTAATGAAATAAAAATAAAAAATACAGTAATGCGACAACAGTTCTCCGTAAGCGCTTTCACCCACAATCGTATAGGGCATCTTCAGAGTACAAATTCTTCACTAAAAAGCCATCCTTTATATAGTTGGAATTAAATGAATGAATTAATTAATTGGTTAATGATGTAATTGTATAATAACATAATTACTAGTAAAGACACTGGAGAAACAGTATAAAAGAAACATCTAGAGAAACAGTGTAAAAACACTAAAATATTTCGGAGTCCCAAAACGTGTGTCCAATACTGTAAACCTTAAATAAAACATAACTTTCATTTTCTAGTAATTATTTGATAAAACTAAATATAAATAAAGATTAATCAAAGTTAACAGTGTTTGCCAATATTTAACAGATGAAAATTGTTTGACAGATAAAAAAGTTTAACAGATAAAAGCGTAAAACAGCAGACATAAAAGGCGAAATTATAACATGCTGTTGATCTCACAAGATATAGATCTCACAGGTTCTACACATATTGTACACATATTTAAAATATAAAATTCATATACATATACTAAAAATATAAATTATTAAATATATATTATGAATTATGAATTGTGAAATAAGTAGTGTATAATACTTCCACGATCCATCTACATCAGTAATATTTTGAATAAATTATACTTGTCTTTAATTTATTTATAATGAAATAAATAAATAAATAAATAATAAATATATAAATATATGTGTATAAGTCCATTCTTTAATAACATGTTTTTCCAGTAATAATCAATCGTTAAAAAGTTAAAAAATGGTCATAGATCAAAATTTATAATATTAAAAATGTTTAAATCATACTTAAATAAAATATGATTTTAATTTAAGTACACTAGAAATATAAACAGAATCATTGATGCCTGGCAGCATACAGGCTTTAAGCCTAAGTTGCCAAAGGCATTCCTTGGCTTCCAAAATGACTTTATCGTCACCCCCCTTCTGTACATTGTGTGGAGTTCTCTCAATAATAAAGAATAGAAATCTCTTAAAATTTGCACATTTGATGCTATGATTGTATAAGGCACTGGTATTTTTGTGTTTTTTTAATATCTCTGCCGTGTTCTGCTATACGTACTCCGAGCTTTCCAATTGCTTTGCCAACATAGAAAGCTTGACATGTGGAGCAAGTAGCAACATAAACCACCATAGTTGAATTACAATTACCGTGGCCCGGACATCTGATTGTTTTTCCAAAATTCGTTATAGCAACGTAAGGGCCATCATTAATGTATTTACAGAACTGACATGCTCCACATTTACTCATTCTTGACCTTTTCAAATTGTCACTGTTGGTACTAGTTTCAGAAATATCTTTCAGATTTCTACCTCTGCTATATGTGATCTTAGGATATGTGCCCACCACTTCCGATACTTCTCCATTGTTACTAATAACACTATTCCAAATTTCATGAATAATGCTCGCAATTTCAGGAGATGTTTCATTATAAGGTAATATGAAGGTGTCCTGTCTAGACTTAGCTTTTTTATCTTCGATTGTGTTACTGACACCAAATATAATAATGGGTCTGTATAATGAATGTCTTTTAACATTAATCTCTTTCTTAACATTAAAAACTAAGTCATTTGGATAACCCCTGTCCAAAAACATCTTAGATAGTTTTTCCATCTCCAAATTAAATGCTTCATTGTTGCTAATAATTCTGGACAGCCTCACCATCTGACCCTTAACTAAGTTTTTCTTTTGGTAATATGGATGACAGCTATCAAAGTGTAAAAAGGAGTTTGAGAAAGTCTTTTTTCTAAATATATTAGATTCTATGTTGTTATTCTGGAATGAGAAAACTATATCCAAAAATGCACAATCATTGTTGTATATTTGATTGGTAAATTTAAGAAAACTAGATGTCTTACCTAAATATTCTACAAATTCAACAAATTCTTCCTTACTACCCTTCCAAACAATCAGTATATCGTCCAAATACCTTAAATAAACAACAATTTTATTCCAAAACACAGATGTAAAAACATACTCTGTCTCCCAGTGTGTTAAAACCAGGTTTGCATATATTGGGGCACACCTTGCCCCCATGGCCACACCAGTTTTTTGTCTGTAATATTCTTCGTTCATATATAAAAAATTGTTTTCAAGAACTATTTCCATCAGTTCTGTCAAGAATCTACATTTTGGTCCTTCCATCCCACTAAATTTTAATAGGGTGGCCTCAAACATTTCCAAACCTTCTGTGTGTGGAATTACTGTGAATAAATTCACTACATCTATGGTCGCCATAAAAAAATTAGGCCCTATTTTTTCCTTATTTTGTCTTATTAATTCCAGACAATGCCATGAATCATTTAACACGTGGTAGTTTATTCAATGTCTCCTTACAATGAAAATCTATATATGCCCCAATGACCTCTGTCTTGGATCCTCTAGCTGAAACAATAGGACGAAATGGGGGATTCTGTGGATTCTTATGTATTTTAGGAATTCCAAAAATGGATGGAATTACTGGAAACTCAACTGATAAATAAGAAAACTCATCCTTATTAATAATGCCATCCATTAAATATTCGTATAACAACCAATCAATTTTTGTGTATGCTCTATACATTTCACTTTTACATACTTTTTCATATGTGTTACTGTCATCCAACATATTAGTCATCTTATTGTAGTAATCTGTATTTGTCATTATAACTACACCCCTCCTTTGTCCGGTTTCATGATTCTATAATTGCCTGACGTAGTTAATTCTCTCAGACAAAATACTTCCGCTGAAGTCAAGTTTTGCATGTTGTATGTTTTTTTAGTTAGTAGTCTCCTAATCTGGCTTTCGCATAATGCTTCACAAATGTGGATCATGAAGTTCTGTGGGGGTATAAATATGTTGCTGAGTTTTAAAGTGAAGTTGCCAGAATCAGAAGTGTGATTCATGCTGTTTGAAAAAAAGATTTTTAAATTCAAAATTCTTGTGTATAGTTTTAAATTAATTAGTAATTTACCTATATCTAATTTAAATGAAGGCACAAAGGTAAAACCTCTTCTAAATAAAGCTAAAAAATCCTTGTCAAACTTTTTGTCCATAAAGTTGTATATACTAAAACCCCCCTCAGTAACAATGGAACAATAATTGTCATTGTCAATACTACCGGAAGTTGCTGCTGTATCATAGTCTAATGCTCGGTGTCCATAAATTGTTGTGTTAGAGCAATTAATATCTGGCAACTGAAGGGCATAGTCTGATGTAATAAAAATATTTTTGTCAGTTTGATCTAATAAAAAGCATGGACTTATCTCCGCCAAGAATTGGCTCTCTGTGCTGTTCTGTTGTAATTTCTGTTCTGCTGATAACTGTGACTGCCATAACGCTCTCGTATCCGTTCTGATCTCCTGAGAGGAGGTTCTTCTAAAAAAAACCCCTGACCTTCCTCTTCAAGCATGTTTTCAACTCTATTTGTTGTCTCATTAAAAGGGGCTCTATTCCCTTCCCTAACATAACCAGCCTCAGTAGTAGTAATGTAACGTTTCATGTTCCTGTATTCTTTGAAATGAGTGTAAACCTTCTTGTTCTTATAATCAGAAGTGTCCCTACTAAGTTTGTGATTCCTAATTTGTCCATATCTTTAAAAATATTTTGTAAGCAAAACTTGTTGTGTTCATATAACAAATCTTGTTTAATACTTTTATCTAACAAGCACAGTTGTTCATTTAAGGATGTCAATTTATAGTTGTTATTTCGTATAACTAGCTTTAAAAGTTCCAGTCCAGTTTTATCAAATAGTTCAGTTAACTCATCAAATAAAACAGTACCTTCTTTAAAACCATAAGGTAATTTGAAAACACGTAATCCTTTAGGTACTTGTCGAAGTTCCAAGGATCTTTCAAGAAATGCGTTGTCAAATTTGGATTGACTTGTAGGTCCGTAGCATGCGTTCAAACTCCTTAAATTGCGTGTTAAGAGTTCCCATGTCCCTGCCTTTCAGCTCCTGTCAGTCACGTAATGTAGGAGCTGCTAAAAATTGTTTTAGTTCTGTATAATGAGTTTCGTTTCCTGCTGCTGCGTCTAACATGCCTCCATTCTGTCCGCCCCTAGTGTTCTGCACGGAGTTTGAGCGTACATCCACTCGAATGTCACTTCCTGTATTGACTCCTCCTCTGGTAGGACTCCTAGAATGATTGCTAGCTGACGGTCTGTGAAAACTGGTATTAGGAGTAGAATGCAGAGTGTATAACTGCTCCTGTGAATCGGAAACGATAATCTGTTTAGTGACTGGTCTCTTCTGCATTCTGTCATGTAGAGCCTTGATAAGTTTTTGTGTGGATTCAAGGTGTTCCAAAATAACATGATCCATTACACACCCAATAACAGTAGTAGTGTCCAAAAATGTCACGTATAATATAACTTCCAACTGGATGGCTACAAATACATGTCACGGAACGAAAAATAAAACTAAAAAAGTACTGCCAACAACCAGAATGAAAATGGAATACTGAGAGACCAAAAACACAAAATCAAATATATATTAGAACAACTAGTAAGCTGACAAGTCACTCAATAACCCGTTAGAAAACTGGTTTGTTGGTTCCACTTTTTAATGAAATAAAAATAAAAAATACAATAATGCGACAACAGTTCTCCGTACTAAGCGCTTTCACCCACAATCGTATAGGGCATCTTCAGAGTACAGATTCTTCACTAAAAAGCTATCCTTTATATAGTTGGAATTAAATGAATGAATTAATTAATTGGTTAATGATGTAATTGTATAATAACATAATTACTAGTAAAGACACTGGAGAAACAGTATAAAAGAAACATCTAGAGAAACAGTGTAAAAACACTAAAATATTTCGGAGTCCCAAAACGTGTGTCCAATACTGTAAACCTTAAATAAAACATAACTTTCATTTTCTAGTAATTATTTGATAAACACAAAATATAAATAAAGATTAATCAAAGTTAACAGTGTTTGCCAATATTTAACAGATGAAAATTGTTTGACAGATAAAAAAGTTTAACAGATAAAAGCATAAAACAGCAGACATAAAAGGCGAAATTATAACATGCTGTTGATCTCACAAGATATAGATCTCACAGGTTCTACACATATTGTACTCATATTTAAAATATAAAATGCATATACATATACTAAAAATATAAATTATTAAATATATATTATGAATTATGAATTATGAATTGTGCAGTAGCAGGAAACGAAACTCATTATACAGAACTAAAACAATTTTTAGCAGCTCCTACACTACGTGAATGACAGGAGCTGAAAGGCAGGGACATGGGAACTCTTAACATGCAATTTAAGGAGTTTGAACGCATGCTACGGACCTACAAGTCAATCCAAATGGACAACACATTTCTTGAAAGATCCTTGGAACTTCGACGAGTACCTAAAGGATTACGTGTTTTCAAATTACCTTATGGTTTTAAAGAAGGTACTGTTTTATTTGATGAGTTAACTGAACTATTTGATAAAACTGGACTGGAACTTTTAAAGCTAGTTATACGAAATAACAACTATAAATTGACATCCTTAAATGAACAACTGTGTTTGTTAGATAAAAGTATTAAACAAGATTTGTTATATGAACACAACAAGTTTTGCTTACAAAATATTTTTAAAGATATGGACGAATTTGTTAACAAAGGGTTAGATATTAAGAATCACAAACTTAGTAGGGACACCTCTGATTATAAGAACAAGAAGGTTTACACTCATTTCAAAGAATACAGGAACATGAAACGTTACATTACTACTACTGAGGCTGGTTATGTTAGGGAAGGGAATAGAGCCCCTTTTAATGAGACAACAAATAGAGTTGAAAACATGCTTGAAGAGGAAGGTCAGGGGTTTTTTTTAGAAGAACCTCCTCTCAGGAGATCAGAACGGATACGAGAGCATTATGGCAGTCACAATTATCAGCAGAACAGAAATTACAACAGAACAGCACAGAGAGCCAATTCTTGGCGGAGATAAGTCTATGCCTTTTATTAGATCAAACTGACAAAAATGTTTTTATTACATCAGACTATGCCCTTCAGTTGCCAGATATTAATTGTTCTAACACAACAATTTATGGACACCGAGCATTAGACTATGATACAGCAGCAATTTCCGGTAGTATTGACACTGACAATTATTGTTCCATTGTTACTGAGGGGGGTTTTAGTATATACAACTTTACGGACAAAAAGTTTGAAAGGATTTTTTAGCTTTATTTAGAAGAGGTTTTACCTTTGTGCCTTCATTTAAATTAGATATAGGTAAATTACTAATTAATTTAAAACTATACGCAAGAATTTTGAATTAAAAAATATTTTTTTCAAACAGCATGAATCACACTTCTGTTTCTGGCAACTTCACTTTAAAACTCAGCAACATATTTATACCCCCACAGAACTTCATGATCCACATTTTTGAAGCATTATGTGAAAGCCAGATTAGGAGACTACTAACTAAAAAAACATACAACATGCAAAACTTGACTTCAGCGGAAGTATTTTGTCTGAGAGAATTAACTACGTCAGGCAATTATAGAATCATGAAACCGGACAAAGGAGGGGTGTAGTTATAATGACAAATACAGATTACTACAATAAGATGACTAATATGTTGGATGACAGTAACACATACGAAAAAGTAAGTAAAAGTGAAATGTATAGAGCATACACAAAAATTGATTGGTTGTTATACGAATATTTAATGGATGGCATTATTAATAAGGATGAGTTTTCTTATTTATCAGTTGAGTTTCCAGTAATTCCATCCATTTTCGGAATTCCTAAAATACATAAGAATCCACAGAACCCCCCATTTCGTCCTATTGTTTCAGCTAGAGGATCCAAGACAGAGGCCATTGGGGCATATATAGATTTTCATTGTAAGGAAACATTGAATAAACTACCACATGTGTTAAAGGATTCATGGCATTGTCTGGAAATAATAAGACAAAATAAGGAAAAATAGGGCCTAATTTTTTTATGGCGACCATAGATGTAGTGAATTTATTCACAGTAATTCCACACACAGAAGGTTTGGAAATGTTTGAGGCCACCCTATTAAAATTTAGTGGGATGGAAGGACCGAAATGTAGATTCTTGACAGAACTGATGGAAATAGTTCTTGAAAACAATTTTTTATATATGAACGAAGAATATTACAGACAAAAAACTGGTGTGGCCATGGGGGCAAGGTGTGCCCCAATATATGCAAACCTGGTTTTAACACACTGGGAGACAGAGTATGTTTTTACATCTGCATTTTGGAATAAAATTGTTGTTTATTTAAGGTATTTGGACGATATACTGATTGTTTGGAAGGGTAGTAAGGAAGAATTTGTTGAATTTGTAGAATATTTAGGTAAGACCTCTAGTTTTCTTAAATTTACCAATCAAATATACAACAATGATTGTGCATTTTTGGATATAGTTTTCTCATTCCAGAATAACAACATAGAATCTAATATATTTAGGAAAAAGACTTTCTCAAACTCCTTTTTACACTTTGATAGCTGTCATCCATATTACCAAAAGAAAAACTTAGTTAAAGGTCAGATGGTGAGGCTGTCCAGAATTATTAGCAACGATGAAGCATTTAATTTGGAGATGGAAAAACTATCTAAGATGTTTTTGGACAGGGGTTATCCAAATGACTTAATTTTTAATGTTAAGAAAGAGATTAATGTTAAAAGACATTCATTATACAGACCCATTATTATATTTGGTGTCAGTAACACAATCGAAGATAAAAAAGCTAAGTCTAGACAGGACACCTTCATATTACCTTATAATGAAACATCTCCTGAAATTGCGAGCATTATTCATGAAATTTGGAATAGTGTTATTAGTAACAATGGAGAAGTATCTGAAGTGGTGGGCACATATCCTAGGATCACATATAGTAGAGGTAAAAATCTGAAAGATATTTTTGAAACTAGTACCAACAGTGACAATTTCAAAAGGTCAAGAATGAGTAAATGTGGAGCATGTCAGTTTTGTAAATACATTAACGATGGCCCTTACGTTGCTATAACGAATTTTGCAAAAACAATCAGATGTCTGGGCCACGGTAATTGTAATTCAACTGTGGTGGTTTATGTTGCTACTTGCTCCACATGTCAAGCTTTCTATGTTGGCAAAACAATTAGAAAGCTCAGAGTATGTATAGCAGAACATGTCAGAGATATTAAAAAACACAAAAATACAAGTGCCTTATACAATCATAGCGTCAAATGTGCAAATTTTAAGAGATTTCTATTCTTTATTATTGACAGAACTCCACACAATGTACAGAAGGGGGGTGACGATAAAGTCATTTTGAAAGCCAAGGAATGTCTTTGGCAACTTAGGCTTAATGCCTGTATGCTGCCAGGCATCAATGATTCTGTTTCTATTTCTAGTGTACTTAAATTAAAAACATATTTTATTTAAGTATGATTTAAATATTTTTAATATTATAAATTTTGATCTATGACCATTTTTTAACTTTTTAACGATTGATTATTACTGGAAAAACATGTTATTGAAGAATGGACTTATACACATATATTTATTTATTTATTTATTTCATTATAAATAAATTAAAGACAAGTATAATTTATTCAAGATATTACTGATGTAGATGGATCGTGGAAGTATTATACACTACTTATTTCACAATTCATAATTCATAATTCATAATATATATTTAATAATTTATATTTTTAGTATATGTATATAAATTTTATATTTTAAATATGTGTACAATATGTGTAGAACCTGTGAGATCTATATCTTGTGAGATCAACAGCATGTTATAATTTCGCCTTTTATGTCTGCGGTTTTACGCTTTTATCTGTTAAACTTTTTTATCTGTCAAACAATTTTCATCTGTTAAATATTGGCAAACATTGTTAACTTTGATTAATCTTTATTTATATTTAGTGTTTATCAAATAATTACTAGAAAATGAAAGTTATGTTTTATTTAAGGTTTACAGTATTGGACACACGTTTTGGGACTCCGAAATATTTTAGTGTTTTTACACTGTTTCTCTAGATGTTTCTTTTATACTGTTTCTCCAGTGTCTTTACTAGTAATTATGTTATTATACAATTACATCATTAACCAATTAATTAATTCATTCATTTAATTCCAACTATATAAAGGATGGCTTTTTAGTGAAGAATTTGTACTCTGAAGATGCCCTATACGATTGTGGGTGAAAGTGCTTAGTACGGAGAACTGTTGTCGCATTATTGTATTTTTTTATTTTTGTTTCATTAAAAAGTGGAACCAACAAACCAGTTTTCTAACGGGTTATTGAGTGATTTGTCCAAGACATGTCTATGGAGGCAAATCCACAGTAAATATATAATCCCTCTAACTAAAAAAAAACAGACAGTCACACAGCGGTAAACTACAATGGGCAATCAGAGGGTCTAGTTCTTATTTCTATGGAAACAGGGCACGCAGAGTAAAAGAAGCTATAGGCTTGGCAGTTATGGGTAGTGTGACACCCCAACACTGGCAACAGTAATCAAGGAGCTTCAATCGTCACCACTAGCACCAGTGAGGGACATACATTGGGAGGATGAAAAGTACACACACAGTAAAGTGCAATTTGCCTTAAGACCAAACAGAGACCACAGTCAGTCCAGGGCTGCTTTCTTCTTCTTTCTCCAGATCCTCAATAAGACATCCCACTGGCACAGCTATAGAGTTGAGATCTCAGCTGAGTGGCCAAGCCAAGACCTCCAGCACCCTCTCTGTCCAACCAGTGCTTCATGACCCTGCCCAGGTCGCTGACACACACACTCTTTGAGGTTTGATTTACACACACACACACACACACACACACACACACACACACACACACACACACACACACACACACACACACACACACACACACACACACACACACACACACACACCATGGCTTTGACACCAGGCATCTGTCTCAGTGAGGCCCTTTTGTAGGATGTCCACATCGTTAGGAGTTTTGATTATGGCTCCTAGTTTGCAGTCATCTGCGAACTTCATTAGCCAAAGACCTTCTGTGTTAGCCTGTACTTCAGAGAAGTAGATACCAAGCATGAGAGGAACCAGGACTGAACCCTGTGGTACTCCACTTGTCACTGGTCTGAAGTCAGATTTGGAGTCTGCTACTTTCACAGTGTGGGTTCTGTCAGTGAGCCAGTTGGCAACCCATCTTGTGACATAGGGATTTATACCTAGTTTAGTGAGTTTATCTATAATTCCAGAGTGGGGGATGGTGTCAAAAGCCTTGGCAAGATCTAGATAGGTTGTGTGAACCACCTTACCCTTGTCTACAGCTTTGGTGACTGCTTCAAAGAAGTCTATCAGTTTTAGGAGACATGATCTGCTTTTTACAAACCTGAACTGGGTGGGATCCAGAGTTTGGAGATTACCAATGTCTTTGTTTATAAGTTCCATGATGATACGTTCCATGGCCTTGCAGAACAGGCTCGTCAGGCTAATGGGGCGGTAGTTCCCGGGGTCCATGGCGGCTCCCCCCCTGTGAAGTGGGATAACCGTTGCTGTGCACCATTCAGCAGGCACAAAGCCTGAGGTGAGGCTATGATTGAACATGGTACTTAGGTGGGGTTCCAGTTCGTTCTGTAGTTTGTGTAGAATGCAGCCTGGGATGTTGTCTGGTCCCAAGGATGCTGTGTTCTTGGCTTTGGAGAGTGTGGTTTTTCCTGTGCAGCCATGATTACAGGAACTTTGCATTCTTCTGGTATAGAGATGGGCTCTTTAGGGGGTGAGAGGGGGATAAAGTTAGCACTGAACCTATCTGCCAGGATGTCAGCAATATCAGTTGGGTCTGCATATTTAGTGCCATTGTTTTGTAACTCAGAGCAGATCTGAGTGTTGCCATTCAGATTCTTGACATAGCTATAGAATGCTTTGTGGTTGTCTTTAGAATCAGTGGTGATTTTGTTTTCGTAACTATCTTTGGAGGATTTTATCAGGGATCGCAGCTTCTTACTGAAGCTGACCAGGGAGCTCCTCCACTCATGGGATTTTACTCTCTTTTGCAAGAGTTTCTTCCTTCTGTTGTACAGTTTATTTATGGCAGGGGACCACCAGATTGGTTTCCTTTTTTTGGAGGATAGTGTCTTGGTTCTGTTTGGTATAGCACGATCCATGCACTCATGTAAGTGCTTATAAAGTGCAATTGTGTAGGATTCAGTAGTCATAACTGTATTGTCCATCTGCATGGGTATCATGAAGTTCACCACTTCTGTCTTAAGAAGCATGAAGTTGGCTTTGGAGAAATTTTTTACCATGGTTTCCTTAATGGGGGGTGGAGGCAGGATGTGGATGTCTAGGATAATTAGCTTATGGTCGGATCGGACCAATGAGACATTGACTTCAGGTGTGGAACACCGGTCACTCATATTGGTAATGACTAGATCTAGGATATTGTTGCCCCTGGTGGGGGTGTGGATAAGTTGATCCAGGGCATTGAAGTTTATGAATTCCAGAAAGCGTTGAGTGAAGGAGTTGGTACATGAGTAGTTTTCCCAGTTAATGGTGGGGTAGTTGAGATTGCCCATTATTAGGGTGTTTGGTTGAACCCTAATATTTTCCAGTACATCAAGAAAAGAGGAATGGGAATCCTGGGGCATGGTGGGTGATCTGTTGCAAGCTACAATTTGGATTGCAGTTTTGCCCAGAGTTAGTTGCACTTGGATAACCTCGGCTGCATTATGCTGAGCAACTAGCCTGGAGGTGTGGATATCTTTAATGAATATGGATACACCTCCGCCTTTGGTGTTCCGGTCCAGGTTACATGGCCGAAAAGTGAGGTATGAGTTATAGCCTGGTATTGCAGGGGTACTCTCTGGAGCCTTGAACCAGGTCTCAGTCACTGCACAGATATCAGTGTTCTCCATTTTAAGGAGTGCCTCGAGTGAGTGCATTTTGATATTTAGACTTCTGGCATTGAGTAGCATCACCCTCAGTTTTTGCTTGCCTGTTCCTGTTACAGTGGTGAATTTGTCATTTGAACCTTGCCTAAAAAAGGCACTATAGGGGTGGCAAGACCCTTAGCCAGTATCCGGAATCCCAGGGGTGACAGGTGCAGGCCATCTCTGGCAAAGCATCGTGGTCTGTCAACCATGTCATCCCAGGTAGACAGATACTGGATCCCTTTAGAATGGCATCAGAAGCTTAGCCAATTGTTGAAGTCAATCATTTTGTCCTTGTACTGTGGCATCATTCTGGGTGATTGCAGAATGCTACTCAGGGCTAGGGATATACCTGCCTGGGCTACAAGATCGGAGAGCTCTTCCATGTCTCTTTTCATATAGTCCAGGGAGGTACTTCTCAGGTCATTCACACCAACATGGACAATGACAGCGTCATATTTGTACTTGTTGTGGAGTGACCTGATTGCGTGGGTAATGTGGCGGATCTTGGCACCCGACAGGCAGCTGACAGTAACCTTCTCCTTGTTGTGGAGTGACCTGAGTGCGTGGGTAATGTGCCGGATCCTGGCACCCGACAGGCAGCTGACAGTAACCTTCTCCTTGTTTAGCCTTTTAAAACTACACAGTAACTTTGAGGGTATTTTTTCTTTCAGACAAGAAGTGAGTGGAAATATCAGAAAGTGGAATATGTTTCAGCTTTATGTTTATACAGTGTAACTCACAAGATGAGCAGTGGGAAGTCCTGCCAAAACCAAAAAATAAAAAATAAAACAACACACACACACACACACACACACACACACACACACACACACACACACACACACACACACACACACACACACACACACACACACATCTTGCCTGCTTGTAAGCAACACTAATACTGCTTCTGCCCCAAACAAGCTTGACAACTTCTGAAATTCGTGCCAAGATAAAACACAGCCCTTATTACAAAACAAGAGTTATTACGCCATGCCTTTGCTACATTGGTCCACTTGCACGTGTGGAATTTTATTTGGAGATAAAATACAAAAACTGTCGGGAGATACTTTACTATCTGAATGAAAATGCCTGAATAATATAGCCTTTTACATGTAATCACCCTCAAAATGGAAAACACCCTCCAAATGAAAGATTGAAATGAAAATGTAAAAGTGCCCATGGTGGAAAGGGAGTCATTACACTTCTCTTTGACTTTTACTGAGCAAGATGTAATGAGTGAGATATTCTACAAAGAACATAGTACCTGCCAATGTTAAAAATGAAAATAATGCATGCTTTTTTAAAACAGTAGAGCAGATGACTGAATGGAAGAACACAGCATACATTAAAAAAGGAACTGCATAATGCATAAAGAACTCCTTGCTTTATTTATGATATTGTTATTTTTCAAAGGGACCGACACCTTTCCCGACACTCCAACCATACTAAAATACTTTGTCAGAAGCTAATATATTACTTAACATTAACATACATTAGTTAGCATTTCTAGACAGCAAAATTATTTTACTGCTGCTTAGATGTTATTACTTCCTGCTTGAAAACTGTAGCAACCTGTCTGCAGTAGAAATAAAAGAAATGCTTACTTTTTTACAGCAAAAGCAGCTGAAGAAATGTTCCCCAATGATAGACATGGTAAACACACTGTAGCTAACACCAGCACGGAAAATAATGACAGGTTGTAAAGAGAGGCAATGGAAGGGCAAAGGAGCACTGATGTCACAGAATGGGCATATCTATGCATTTTCTCTGTACAATGCAAATACCAGTGATGATGTCAGTTTGGGGACAGGGAACATTAAGGAATGTACAGCTACTTTACTGCACTCCTGACATCAGCATTTTTGAGACTACAGCAAGCATTTTATCAGCGCAAGACTTGGATTGGAAAATTGAAACTAAAACAGTACTGTAAGGCTCTCTACTTTCTGTACAAAACAGTTGGATTGACAGTTTAAAAATGCTGCATATCAGCTTAATTTTCATTGTACCGGAAAACAGGAACGAAAAGTGCAGAAATGTTGAGCATTTCTCCACCAAATCCCGTTGTTCTCCTTTAAGAGAAGAATAGGCCAAACCAGCATTGAGCAACTCAGACAAATAAGAGAGAACCAAAGGAACATCCACAGTAAGTGGGTCCAGGTTATAAGAGAGACACCAAACAGAAATCCTCTTCCATTTGGATAAGTAGGATTTCCTAGTAGTAGGTTTCCTGGCTTCCTGCAGGACTTGCAGCACATCCTCAGAAAAAAGGTGTCTATGAGGAATCAAAATCCTGCCACCCATGACATTTGAAGCATGGACAGGTAAGGAAGGATAAAAAATCCCTGGGCTTGTGTGATTAGATTCACCCTGTGAGGTAACTTGTGATGACTGCCCCACGCTAGATGTAGAAGTAGAGGGAACCAGTGTTATGTGGCCAAAATGGAGTCACCAACAAGATTTTGGGAACATCCTATTGAATTTTGAACAGAACTTTCAGAATGAGAAGAAGGGGAAGGAATGCATAAAGAAACATCCCCTTCCAAGAAAATGAGAGGGCATCTACCTTCCACATCATTGGACCTGGGACTCTGGCACAAAAGAGAGGAAATTGTCTGTTCAGAGAGGAGGCAAAAAGATCCACTTGAGGAGTAACCCACTGGTTGATAATGTCCAGAAACACATCTCTGTGAAGCATCCATTCATGGGATTGAGTTAAGAACCTGTTTAGCATGTCTGCCACAATGTTCTGATCAGCAGGGCTATAAACTGCCTGAAGAATCACTTGATACTTGACAGCAAGATCCCATACCAGAAGTGCCAACTAACAAAGAAGAAAGTCTCATTCCTTAATGTGTGTTGATATACCACATCACTGTGATATTGTCTGTGAACACATTGAGAAGCCCTGGAGAGAAAAGAGGATGAAAGAATTGTACCGCCAGTAGAAGAGCTCTTATCTCTTTGACACACTGAGGTGCTCCTTCAGCTGATGAGGCGACCACACCCTCTGTACCTTTAGGGATCCAAATGTTGCCCCCACATCCCATGTCTGAAGCACCTGTGAACAATTCCTAAGAGGGAAGAAGGGGATGAAAAGGGATCCCTGTCTTCAGAGACAACTGCTGAATCTACCAGTGAAGTTCCTGTCTGAGACAGGGAAGAAGATAGACTACAAAATCTAGAGGATGCGCATGTTGAATCCACACTGACCTCAGAAATCACTGAAACTTTCTCTTGTGAAGAGTGACCAGAGGGAGCATTGGAATGGTGGATTCCATGAAACCCAGAGCTCTCAGAAACTCCCTTGTGGAAATGGAAGCCAGAGGAAGAAGACTGAGAGTTAAGGCCTTTGGAGGAGGCAGGGATGCAAGCATTGGCACCGTCTAAATCCTGTAACCCAGAAAAACATGATCCTGAGAAGGAGTTGGGGAAGACTTTTTGAAATTTATAATAAAGCCCAGGCTATGAAGAATGTAAATGGCAAAATTAAGATTTTGCAAAAGGGTCTCTGGAGAGGACACCTGAATCAGCAGGTCATCTAAGTAAGGACAAAATTGGATCACTTGATGCCTGCAAAAAAACAATCACAGGAGCAAGGCATTTGATAAACACCATTGGGGCAGTAGAAAGGCCAAAGGGCAAAGAAGTAAACTAAAAATGCCAGGAAGCAACAGAGAAATGCAAAAACTTTCTGAAAAGAGGATAGATTAGAATGTGGAGATAAGTATCCTTTAGATCCACAGATACCATATAGGACTAAGGGAGCAAGAGAGGAAACAGAATCTCAAGGGACAACATCCAAAATGAAGGCAGTTTTAGAAAAGTGTTTAGATGAGAGAGGTCTAGAATAGGTCTTCAAGTGCTCTCTTTTCTGGGCACTAGAAACAGTCTTGAATAGAACTATTTCCTCTTTGGGACACAGGCACCTCTTGAATGATACCCTGAGTCAAGAGATTTTGAAGATCCTCTGGGAAAAAGTGAAGGTGTTCCCAATGAGGCTGAGGAATGCCCATAAAAGGAGGACAGCATTTCCACACAATGAAGTATCCCTGATGAATGATCAACAGAACCCAAGAATCCTAGGTGATCTGAAGCCATACAGGAAGAGAAGGAGAAAGGCAAAGAGAAAGCGAAATTCGGCTGAGAAGAGATGGATAGTCATACAGCATCTGGTTTGTCCAGAAAGGAAAGCTTCAGAATCCCTGAAAACTGAGTAGCCTTAGCAAGAGGAGCCTGTTTGCCACTCTTTTTAGCTTTGCCTATGACCAAATGCAAGCTTAGTGGGTTAGCTTCTCTGAAATTTGGCACAGGAGAAACAAGCACATGTTTAAGCTCCTGTAAGGCCTTACCCTTATCCTGAATGGACTTAAACAAACCAGCAGCTGCTTCACCAAACAAAAATTTAGAATCCAGAGGAACATCCAACAATTTAGCTTTAATATCATCAGGTAGAGGTTGAAGTCTAAACTAAGAATACCTCCTCATTACTGAACCAAAAACAGCAGCCCTAGAAGAAGCATCTGCTGCATCGTAACTATATTTAATAGAATGATGAATAACTTGAGAGGAAGCCCCTAGCAAGGAAAGAACAGAAATTTTACGCTCAGAGTCTGAAAAATGAGAAATAAGTTGACAGGCCTGAGAAAGAAGAGCTAACATACCTAGACATATTGGTCTGATAATTAACAGCCCTAAAAGCTACAGTAGCAGAAGTATGAACCTTCTTACCCAGCCTTTCCATAGTTCTGCTGTCCTTGTCAGACGGCAGTAACTTGGGTGAAAGAAGCAAGTGGGAAGACTTATCAGAGACTACAGAAGGGACTGCAGCAGGACATTTATATAGAAAATAAGGACTCTCCATGGTATCCTCGAAGTCTCAAAACAACCCACTAAACAAGTATAGTGGGTCCAAAAACAAAACAGTGTAAGAAACTTCTCTGTGTGGAAGATTTTCAGTCCATATAGCTCTAGTTAATCACTGTATATTAATCAGATCAGACAACAGTAATAAAAGTAGCAAACTTAAACTTGTCTTAAGTAAAAAAAAAAAAATATATATATATATATATATATATATATATATATATATATATATATATATATATATACATATATAAAATTGTACAGATTTACTAAGTATTCAAAAGTAATCCAAGCAAGGCAGGCAGTCTGCTTCCAGTCGAAAATCCTTTAAGTACACATACTCCAGTCAAAAATCCTTTATTAAGTACATAGACTCCAGTCGAAAATCCTTTATGAAGTACACAGACACCAGTCAAAAATCCTTTATTAAGTACACAGACTCCAGTCGAAAATCCTTTATTAAGTACACAGACTCCAGTCGAAAATCCTTTATTAAGTACACAGACTCCAGTAGAAAATTTTCGACTGGAAACAGACTGCTTGCCTTGCTTGGATTACTTTCGAATACTTAGTAATTCTGTACAATTATATATTTTTTATTTTTTTGACTTAAGACGAGTTTAAGTTCACTACTTTTACTACTGTTGTCTGACCTGATTAATATACAGTGATTAACTAGAGATATATGGACTGAAAATCTTCCACACAGAGAAGTTTCTTACACTGTTTTATATAGAAAATAACAATCCTCATGCACCCTATAAAACCTGCCAGGCTTCTTGGGAGCAGGGGGCAGAAAATCAAATGCATGAGAGGCATTGGAAAAAACATCCAGCAAGGCAGACAAAACAGGAGGAATAGCCACAGGTTTAGGAGATTCCAACTCCAGCAACTCACAGTACCTGTTATGCGTATCAGAGACCGGAGCACAATTCCACTTAAAAAAATTCATCAACATAGACAGTGTGTCCCCAGAAAAAACTTTTTCAAAAGGAATATCAGGACTAATAGATTCCTCCTGCTCTGACCCATAGTCCAAAGGAGAAGGAAGTTGAGCAGAATACGTCAAAGATTCATCATCAGAATCTGACTCATTCTCAGAAAAATCCTGTTTTCTAGGCCCTTCAAAGGAAGTAGAAGACCAAGCAGGAGCAGGAACCAAAACCCCATGAGGAAGCTTTAAGGACATTAAAGGAAATAGCCCCTGAGTGAAGGCCTGATGCTCACTTTGTGGATATCTAGGAGCAGAAGAAACATGTTTAATTTTTTGTTTCGTTTGTAAGAGAACGTCCCCTCCAAAAAAACTGAGTAGGCTCAGTCCCAGGACAGCAGTCAAGAATTATAGTAGGAACTTCTTCCGCAAATAAAATTTGAGGAACTCCCCTAGGCATCTTGGAAAAAAATCAACTGTGGTTCCCCCAAATGTTCAAGAAAGATGTCTGCAAAGCCTCTTAAGACGTGCTGCCAGATAGATCCTCACTGGCCTCCAACACAGTCACAGCAGAGAAATTTGACAAAACAGCCAGGTGAGCCTCCAGGTTTGTAATGACCTTAGGAGAAACACCTGGCAGAGGCTGGACAGTGGAAGATTCCAGTCATACCTTTTTCACTTTCTTCTTCCCTGATGGCTGACCCTTGGGGCAGGAGATTCCTTCCATTGTATCCTTAGTGAGAAGCTTAAGATGCTGGTTCTTAAGATACAAGGAAAGGGAAGAAAGTCTACTGTGAAGGGTTTTTGGGACTAATGCCTGACTAATTGAACAAGATGTATGGTCATGAAAAGCTCCTAGCCAAAAAAGACAGTTGTGGTGGCCTTTATGGGGAATCTGTCTCTCACACTGGTATTTACCCTTCCTGGATGACATTAACCTCAAGGAGCAGAAAAAAAAAAACAAGAAAAAACAAAACCCCCAATGGGGCACTTATCTGCAACTGGTAAAACTCAGTAAACAGATGTAGGTAGCCATTGGAGAATGAAAATGCATTCATCTGGCAGAAAATGGATGCAGGTAAACAGACCAATGGTGAAAAGATGCATTCAAACTGGCAGCAAACAAGTTCTAATTATGGTAGACCTGAATATCACCTTTATGCCCTGTGCTACACAAGGAATGTTTGGGTGATGTTTGGCATACCTTAAAGAAACTGTAGTCTTTGATAGACTGGCCACATGTCGGCCTTCCATGGCAGGGAATCCCATATGTTGAGAATACTGCAGCAGTGAATGTAAGGATATTCTTTAGTTCTACCGGTTCTTTAAGCCTCTCTGGTAAATATACTCTACTGTATGTGCCTCAGACTTGTAGTTTCTTGTCCTGTCTTGTCAGTATTTCATTTTCAGATCATACTTCTGTAAATGAATATAATTTGCAATCTAGGAAGTGCCTTCTACAAAGACTTTCTGAACTATGTTTTTCAAAGATATGAGATGTGCTTCAGCATGAATTTATTTGCCAGATACTGATTTATGGTGCTGTAGTGACATGTATGGGAATTGGGCGGCCACGGTGGTGCAGCGGTTAGCGTTGCTGCCTCACAGCAAGAGGTTCTCTGGTTCAATCCTCGGCTGGGGTGCCTTCTGTGCAGAGTCTGCATGTCCTCCCTGTGGTCACGTGGGTTTCCTCCGGGTGCTCCGGTTTCCTCCCAAAGACATGCTGTAGGTGGACTGGACACACTAAATTGGCCCTAGGTGTGAGTGCGTGCATGTGTGTGCCTTCTGTGGAAGGTTGAGTGCAGGGCTGGCAACTCGGCACTATAAAACTCCACTGCCAATCATGAGCGGACAGTGATCCGCTGTGGCGACCCCTAACTGGGAAAAGCAGAAAGAAGAAGAAAGTGACATGTATGGGAATTCTCATCTCACAGTTTTAGAATAAAAGAATGCTTCATTTCAGGAACACAGTTTGCCACCATATCAACTGTAAATGGGTGGAAAGTTAAAAAGTAAATTGCCTGTTTTAGCTGCTCTACTGATGTGTGAGAATCAAACCAAAGTAAAGAATATGACAGAAATATATCAGGAGAGAGAGGAATATCGCTATAACACAAAGTGCAACAAACTGCCTGATTTACAAACAAGATAAATTAAGAATACAAAAGTCATGATGAAGACCAAAACTTGAAGCTAGTTTGTAAAGCAGCTGAAATAAGGCCCTGTATTATCCATGGAGTAGATGGAAAGCAGTACAGGAAGAACCACAGACATTTATTTAAGACAGATATGTTAGAATTCAAGGAAGAAGAGTAAACACGTGGTTGCAACCAGTATTATCACAAGCAAATAGAGGCTGTGAGAACTGTCATCATTTTGAGTGGAAGACAGAAACTATGCAAGTTGTGTCTCCAAGAAAAGAAGTACAACGAGTTATCCTGAAATGACGATCAGATGTCTGGAGAGAAAGAGGGAGAGAAAGAGCAGACCTATAAATTTCTCTAGCATTAGAAGATAACTAAAAACTCAGATAGAAAGTTCAAGAGTTACATCAAGATTAAATACTGAAAAGATTTATTAATAATGTATGCTCCTTGATATGAATAGCCTATGATGTGCTTGGTGTGCAGTTAAGATTAAAATGTAAGTGTAATGCAACCCAACACCCTAATAATGGGCGATTTCAACTACCCCACCATTAACTGGGAAAACTACTCATGTACCAACTCTTTTGCTCAACGTTTTCTGGAATTCATAAATTCCAATGCCCTGGATCAACTTATTCACACCCCCACCAGGGGCAGCAATATCCTAGACCTGGTCATTACCAACATGGGCAACCGATGTTCCACACCAGAGGTCAATTCTTCGTTGGTCAGATCCGACCACAAGCTAATCACCCTAGACATCCACATCCCCACCCCCTCCCCCAATTAGGGAAACCACCGTAAAAAAACTTCTCCAAAGCCAATTTCACACTTCTTAAGACAGAAGTGGCAAACTTCATGACACCCATGCAGACGGACAATAAAGGTACGACTGCTAAATCTTACACAAATACACTTTATAAGCACTTACACGAGTGCATGGATCATGCTATCCCTAATAGAACCAAGATGCTATCCTCCAAAAAAAGGAAGTCAATCTGGTGGTCCACTGCCATAAACAAACTCTACAACAGAAGAAAGAAACTGTTGCAAAAAAGAGTAAAATCCCATGACTGGAGGAACTCCCTGGTCAACCTCAGTAAGAAGCTGAGATCCCTCATAAAATCCTCCAAAGCTAGTTATGAAAACAAAATTGCCACTGACTCTAAAGACAACCACAAAGCATTTTATAGCTATGTCAAGAATCTCAATGGCAACACTCAGATATGCTCTGAGTTACAACACAATGGCACTAAATATACAGAACCAACTGATATTGCTAACATCCTGGCAGATAGGTTCAGTGCTAACTTTACCCTCTCTCGTCCCCTAGAGGGCCCATCTCTATACTGGAAGAATGCAAAGTTCCTGTAATCATGGCTGCACAGGTAAAAAACACACTCTCCAAAGCCAAGAACACAGCATCCATGGGACCTGACAATATCCCAGGCTGCATTCTACATGAACTACAGAATGAACTGGCACCCTACCTAAGTACCATGTTCAATCATAGCCTCACCTCAGGCTTTGTGCCCACTGAATGGCACACCGTGATGGTTATCCCACTCCACAAGGGGGAAGCCACGATGGACACTGGGAACTACTGCCCCATTAGCCTGATGAGCCTGGTCTGCAAGGCCATGGAACGCATCATCATGGAATGCATAAACAAAGACATTGGTAATCTCCAAACTCTGGACCCTACCCAGTTCGGATTTGTAAAAGGCAGATCATTTCTCCTAAACCTGATTGACTTCTCTGAAGCAGTCACCAAAGCATAGATGAGGGTAAAGTGGTTCACACAGCTTATCTAGATCTCACCAAGGCTTTTGACACCATCCTCTACTCTGGAATTATAGATAAGCTCACTAAACTAGGTATAAATCCCTATGTCACAAGATGGGTTGCCAACTGGGTCATGGACAGAACCCACACTGTAAAAGTAGCGGACTCCAAGTCCGACTTCAGACCAATGACAAGTAGAGTACCACAGGGTTCAGTCCTGGGTCCTCTCCTGCTTGGTATCTATGTCTCTGAAGTACAGGCTAATACAGAAGGTCTTTGGCTAACAAAGTTTGCAGATGACTGCAAACTAGGAGCCATAACTGAAACTCCTAACGATGTGGACATACCACAAAAGGGCCTCACTGAGACAGATACCTGGTGTCAAAGCCATGGCCTGAAGCTCAATGCCAAAAAGTGTTTTGTCATCCCCTTTGGTAAAAACTCTCTACCCATGAACTACTACATAGCTGGTAGGCTACTTAACACCAAAAATGTGATAAGAGACCTTGGGACACAGGTGGACAGTAGTCTCTCCTTTGATAATCACATTGCCACAGTGGTCAGGAAATCCTTCTACGTGGCTCACCTCATCACAAAAGGTTTCTCATTCAGAAAAAAGGAGGTCATTGTTACCCTCTACTCATAACTCATTAGACCCATTATAAAGTACAACGCCCCTTTTGGTATGTACCACACAAGACATCTACAACAATTGGAAAGGCCACAGAAATACCTCACAAAGAGGATTACTGGCCTCAAACAGATGCTCTATGCAGACCATCTCAAAAAACTCCAGCTTTACTCTGTCGCATATCGCCTACTCAGAGGGGATCTCTGCCTAACATACAAAGCTATGTCAAACCCTGAGCTGTTGGACATGCTCCACTTAAAGAAATCCCAATCCCTCCGAGCTACATGCTCTAGGGACCTAAACCTTGTCACCACAATAAACAGAACATGCTGGAGGGATAGATTCCTGTCCCAGAGACTTCCCATACTCTGGAACAGACTACCAATCTATGTCAAACAGAGCTCCTCATTAGCACTCTTCAAGAAAAATCTTGATGATTGGATGGGAAATAGGAAATTCACCCCAGGGATCACTTCTGTGGCTCTGCTCGACAGGGGCACAGGAAAATAATTTTCTTGGGTGGCGAAAGCCAGGGTACATTTTTGGCTAGCCTTATATAGGCCCTAGGGCCAATAGCCTAGTACCTACCTATGAACCTATGTAATGCATGTTCCCCATTTAAAGTATACATATCTATCTATACCTATATATGTATGTATGCATATATATATATATATATATATATATATATATATATATATATATATATATATATATATATATATATATATATATATATATATATATATTTATAGCTATATAGATATATACAGCTGTAGATATATACAAGGTATTTGCCAGGGGGACTCATATTAGCATTAGTGATATTTATGGACAATAATGACTTACACTATTCCAGAAAATGCAAAGGAAGATAGCAGTAGAGCACAATGAATTTATGGAGATATAGGTAGATTGTAACCTTTATTTGTTTTGTTTGTTTATTTGTGTATTTATTTATTTAATTTGTTCCCCCACCCAAAGGATTTGCCTGATATCTCCATTTCCAATACCCAGTTGACCCATTCATTCTGGGGCCATGGGAGCTGGGTACTCCCAGACTGGGTGTGAAACCTACAGCCCATTTTATTCCTGTCTGGAAGTTCTGATCATGTTTCCATTCCCTGGTGAGAGTTGTGGGGTAGGGAGAGGTTCATTTTACCCTTTCCCTTTGGGAGTAATTTCTTGGAATGTCTGACAAGCTTGCACGTGCAGTCAACTAAGGGGAAACTTGTCTCTTTATATTTGAGTCTCATCAGCTATGATGACCTTTATTTCTGTTTTTTTTTTTTTTTACTGGGCTTAGATGTCAGAGCTCTACTAAGTATAGTTCAATGGCTGTTTTGATTCCCAGAGAATATAATTCAATCCATGCAAGGTGTTAAGCTTTCTTAGTTCATTAATTTAAAAAGTTGGATAAAGCATTGAATATTATTTCTAAGGCATGTTTCTACTCCAATGCCATCATTTCTTTGTCTTTCCCACAGTACTGATTGTACCACTCTTTTCAGGCACTTCATTACCATCACCTCTGGCTTTTCACCTACTCTTCGTTCACTGCCCAGGTTTATGTACTATACAGAAGTATTGGTCACTGCGCTGTTTTGTTCACCTTACTTTTCAGCTTCTTTGTTCTTCTTCTGTCACATACTACCCTTGACATTCTATTACAGCTAGCTTTGACTTCCTCATTCAGACTTTCCTTTTCCTCAAACATCCCTGCAAGATATTTGAAGCTGTTAACCTGTTTAACCTCATATTTCAGCTTCCTCATTTACCCCATTTACTCCATGGCATCTGTCTTGGCTGTACTCAGTTTTGTCCAATGTGCATTCAGTTTTGCTGTTCATTCCCCTATCATTTGCTGACCTTCCTTTTCATAGTCTGTTTGTAAAGCCACATCATTTGTATAGAACATATTTGCTAAGCTGTCCCCTCCAACTTGTTTTCTGATGTAGTCCATCATCACTATGAACAGTGGGCTCAGAGCTGAACCCTGATGCACACCTCCTCCCACTGGGAAGCCCTGAGCTGAACCCTGATGCACACTCCCTCTTACTAGTGACCACTCATTGAGTCCAAGCACTAGTAGTACTTGTGTCATTCAGAACTTGTACAAAACCTGTACTATTTCTACCAATGTTTCTGGGACCTTGAACCATTACAGGACTGCCTAAATATTCTTTCTTGAGAACTTGCCATATGCTTTCTCCAAGTCTAGGAATGTCCATTTGGATTTTTTCTTAGCTCTAGCTTCTTCTCAACTATCTGTTTCACTGCAAATATCAGGTTTTTTGTTCTGCATCCTCATATGAATCCAAACTTCTCATCTCCTGTTTTACTTTCTACTACTCTGTGTCTTCATTCATCAGTCACCCTCTCCAGCAGTGCAGCTAGGGTGGGATGAAGGGGTAAGCTACCGTGTGCACAAAGTGTTGGGGGAACAATCAGCTAATCCCAATCATTCTAGTGCATACCAGCATTTAGAAATAATTTTACTGTTAATGAGATTGACGAAGATATGCTCCATGATTCCACAGACAATGGGATAATCCATTGCATCCACTGGTACAAACAGTTCATATGAAGGAGGAGTGTAAGCAGGCCATCAGGAATAATAATGCTAAATATGAACTGAATATAGATAAGTGTATGAAGAATAATCAGAATACTTTTTTCAGCTATATGAGTACTAGAGGTAATGTCCAATACTGCAGTGAAGTCAAAGTGACAGCACTACTTATTTTGATATCAAAGACATAGCAAATATCCCAGCTAACAGTTTTAACTCAAACTTCTCCCTTCCCTCACACTCCACTGCACTCACCTATAAATCTTTTAACTCTGTTCCTCTCATTAATACTATAGATGGGATCCTGGGAGTTACTACCAAAACTAAAAACAACTCCTTGAGCCCAGACAGTATTCATAAAGTATATTATTGCTGAAGCCATCCTTATGGATTTTAATTTCCGCTTCTCCACAGAGCATGCACCTGTACTGTAGAGAACAGCAGCTGTGATACATCATGGCTGTATTGCAAATTATGTTGGGAATTATCTCAATAGCTTCTTTATTGCAATATCTGTGGAATCATGGATCAAATCTCAGCCAATTTCATTAATAGTGAAATCAGTAACTTAAAAACAGTAAATCTAAGTCAGCATGGTTTTGTGGAGGGTAAATTAAGCTTGCTTGCTTAATCTGGTTGATTTTTTTGAGGGTGTAACTAATGCTATTGATGGGGGGTCATTCTGTTCCTGCCACTTATCTTGACCTTGCTAAGACATTCATTGTTATTCCCAATACAGGTATTTTGGACAGACTTTCCAGATTAAATATTAGCCCCTATATTATTTGATGTATTGCTGATTTTCTATCTGATCATAGACACAGAGTGAGAGTTGATGGACCCTTCACTAACATGGACTTCTCTGATTTGAAGACACATGTTTACATGTGGTTGACCAAGTCTGTAGATAACTGTAAACCAGTCGTCACTGAACTTCCCCACAGACTCTTAACAGAATCAGCACCTAGTATTCTGACCATGACCTTAGACTTACTGCAAAACTTTAATGAGGTCACATTTAGGGAGCAAGTCTTTCCCATTGTTTGTCACATAAATAGAACCCTGTTTAAGGTCAATGCAGTCATTATAGAGTTAGGCATATCTGTTATCAATGAACTGTCTTTTGTTCAATAAGTATCATTCACAGTAAAGAAATCTTGTTACACACTGCACAGTTAGTTATCAAAGCTATATCCTCAAGCTCTAAAGAAATCTCTGTTTGCATTTTTCCTTTCTTATGGTGTAGATCACTGAATGTATCACTCAAGTTTGTATGCATTTTACCAAAAAACGTATCCTAACCGTTGAGATCTCGGTATTTCTTAACCAAGAGAATTGAAGGGCTAGGCTTCCATAGCTATCAGGATAGATTAAAATGTCTTTCACATTTTTCTGTCTCATACAAACTTTTGGGCCATGCAAAACCCCATTTCATTACATTTTCATCACCACTAAACTCTGGCAATGTTAGGAAGACTCTACTCAAAACTCTCAACTTACATCATAACATAAATGGGACCTCTTGGATGGATAGGTTCATTACTGAAAGGATTCCCTACAGTGGAACAAACTGCCCTTGCATATTAAGCAGCTTAACATATTGACCTCCTTCAAGTTATGTCTTGACTGAATGGATTTACATAAATTTACTTGAGGGATTAGAAATCTGATGCTTATCAATAAGAGAGGTAAACTTACCTGAGAAACTTAGGGTGCATGGCTTGGCTGTGTATCATTGTTCAAATTACCTGCTTAGTACTCTCCTATGAACTACGAATGTATATGAATGTTTCAGGCAGAAGCGTGGACTGACCAGTGGGGTTTTATTAATTCAAAAATCCATTTTCTAAGCAATTGGCAGACAGTACCATACCACTGTTGGGTGTTGGTTATGCTTAGAGTTATTCAGACTTAGCCTGAAGTTTGGTATCTTGAACTTTGCCCTCACGACTAAATCACGCCAGGTATGAGTTAATCACAACATAATCTGCACCAAAATGTGGTATATTGCTGTAGTTTATTTTGTTGTATAAATAGACTAAAAGAATGGGAAATGTTGCTGCACATGAACATCTGATCCAATGTGCTCAAATAGGTTTCTGAAATACAGAAACAGAAAGCTATTTATTTATTTGTTTGGTTACTTCTTCTGTTAAAAATTGAACTTTCTCTGCAGAGACTTAGGAAAAGCAAAGTTTAATGAGACAAAGTAAAGTAAGAATGAAATAATGAAAACAATAACAGAGTAACTTTAAGGGACATCTTTCCTCACATGTTAACAATTTGCCCTATAGAGTTCAGTTCTCAACACATTCATTTAGACTCAGTATATAATTACAAACCATACATTTATCTATCTTCTGTATCAGCTTTATCCCATTCATGGTCCTGAGGCAACAGTGATGATTGCTGCCAGCAATCAGCACATAGTACATGCAGGTCTGGATGGATACAAGTCTCTTAGACTCTTACGCCAACACTAACATGCCAAACTAAGGTCAGTTTAGTATATTTATTCCATCTATTAGAATAAATCTGATCAAATGTACATTCATAACGTCATACAATGTAGTTCTACATGTGCCTTGCTTTCTTATACATTGGATTCATGTCATGTAACCAAAGTCATTTAAACCAAATACCATTTCGTTAAAAATAAATGGCTGAAAATACTTATGACAATTTTTACAAAATGCTTTACCCCTACCCCCATGTGAGGGGAAGACACCCAACTTATATATACTAACAGCAACATCACTGATCACCAAAACTGTTCATTCAATTATTTTCAATCAGATGGCATTCAGGCTAAATGCCTATGGTCACTTGACTGTATCCCTTATACTGTTCATAGGTTAGTACCAGGCTAACTACCCTTGTGGGTTGTTTTCAGCCCAGCTAATCATCTCATGTGAGAATCAAACCCTGCAGCTTGTGCTTTTAAAGTAAAGACTTTAACGATTATGCCAACATCACAACTCTAAAAAGTAAGTAATAAGCTAGCTGTATTTACAGGACATTTGAAATCTAGCTAGTTTCCTTTCAAAGGTCAAAACCAAACTCTGGATCTTGTGCTTTTGAGATAAGCAACTTAACCACCATGCCAAATGTAATTCCCTATAAATTTGTACTATAAATGGTGAGTGAACATATCTTGTTGAAATATAATTTATGAAAATTCCTGACCATATAAATGTTAGAGTTCTCTGTATATATTTTCATATTCATATCTTCAGATGAGATGTTAAACTGAGGTCCCCTCTGCTTGACTTGAGGTTAGCTCAGGTTAATGCAAAAGATCACAAAGTGCCAATTGAAAAGAGTAGGTTATTTTATTGATTGATATCACTTATATACAATATATATATATATATATATATATATATATATATATATATATATATATATATATATATATATATATATAGGTAGATAGATAGCTATGGGTCTACTTCATTTCATGGAAAGCTCATTTCATTGAAAATGAAATCACTGGGAGCAATTCACTGAAAGCTCACTTCACTGAAAACTCATTTGACTGAAACTCATTTCATTGAAAGGTATATATGGCCTTGTTCCAACTGTGGTGCGATCCTGGAGTTAGTATTTATAGTAAGGGGGTGGGGGTGAAGCCCCTTTCATACTTTGGTTATATATTATCTTCTGGAAAGAGTTATTTATTGGACTTGTAAGTATCCATGTGTATAGTTTAAAACATTTATAATATATAGGGGGTAAGCCCCCCACACCCCATTACTTTATATACTAACTCTAGGGTTGCACTACAGTGGGAAAAATGGATGTTATGTCATGTTTCCCCTTGCATCTATTTTATATCTTTCACAAAAAACAAAATTAGATCCACAGGGACAACCAGGTACCTCAAGATACTAGAAGGAATCCAAATATATAGAAAAATAAAGGCAGGCTGCAGGTCTCTTCCAAAAGCTTTATTAAAAACTTTTTTAAAAAATAGGGCTTTACGTAGGTAGTCATTTTGATGTTGAGTTTTTAATTGTATATATTGATGTATGTGTTTAATAGAGTTTAGTATGTGTCAATGTGTAAAAGAAGTATTAGCAAGCTTTATTTAAGGTTTTATGTACACACACACACACACACACACACACACACACACACACACACACACACACACACACACATATATATATATATATATATATATATATAGTATAAAAGTGCTGTTTAAGTTCTTTAAGGTTTGGTATCACTTTAAGTGCTCATTTAGATAATTGAGAGATACATATTATAAATGTAGGGATGTTTTTAGTTCTTGTATACACCTGAAGAAGCCAGTTGGTGAAAGCGCTTGTGTTATCTGTGAATAAAGCTTTTGGAAGAGACCTGCAGCCTGCCTCTATTTTTCTATATATTTTATATCTTTGTCCTTATCCTGTGTTTTACCCTGTTTTTCTTTCTCCTTTTTGATATTCTTGTCATGAACTAAATGTTGTGTATCTTCTTTTTCTACAGTTTGTACATCTTCTTCACAATGTCACCAAGTATGTCCAGTATTTCCATTTTTTTGCATTTCAAATCACATTTTTTGCTTCATGTCCTGTTTTATCACAAATAAAACATTTTTGTTTGTCACATTCACTAATTAAATGATTATCTTTGCCAAAAAAACAAATAAATAAATAAAATTAAATTAAAACAATAAATAAAAAAAAAACATGTTTTAGGCTGTCCTCTATATTTCACAAACCCTCTATTACCATTCACATTAATTACACTAGGAATATGTTTCACATTATCACTTTCCATTTTTAGAATAACCCCACATTCCCATCCCCCAGTCCATAAACCTCTTTCATCATATATTATTTTTGTGCTCATAACGTCTTTGCATGAAGTCATTAATTCAAATTGTTTCCTTCTATTTGTGTTCTAAACTAAACCATAACATTCTTCTGTATATCTTTTGAAACAATGGTATCACGTATTCAGTCCAGGGATTACAGTTCTTTTTTGCTCATATTTTTCTAAAAAATTCTCTATAAACTGGACTGTTTAAAAAAAAAATGTCACAAAACATTTCTTTATTAATAAGAATAAAGACTCTTACCTCATTTGCTGAAATACTCAATGGTGCAAGTATAAAGTCCCATACTTCATACCTGTCCAGTCCTTTTTCTTTTTTACTGCTTAATCTTACAACACATTTTTCTTCACTTCCTTTACCTCTTTGAATCATCTTCCTCCCTCTTTTACTGTCTGTGTATAGGATTTCTTTTTTTGTCGATTCCTGTGCTGTATTTTCTTCCTGTATTATTTTGATGATCTCACCCCATGATGCTGTTACCACACTCACTGATTCACCCTGGTTGATAAGCTCTTTTACATAAACATCCTGAAACCCTCCAGATTGAAGGGTTGTAATAATGCTTTCCTGTTGAGTGTCTCCTTCTTCATCCAACAGTCTTTTTTGAAATAAATCCTCTGAATCTGGTACTGCTTCATCTATGACATTTGGTTCATTCTTCTTCTTGGTTTCTCCATTGTCTTCGGATACATACAACTTTTCCACCTCCAGATCACTTACTTGCCTTTCTTGCAAAGGCTCCTCCATTTCCATACTTATTTTATTATTTTCCACTTTGCTTTCTCTTTGGCAATCATTTGCCGTACTTCTCCCTCTTTTCTAGGCTGCCTACACATCTGCAATGGAAACAGGAATTAAAACGCACCTCTCTCGATTGTGTCCCCCTTCACTACGAGTAGGGGAAGTTCCCCAGTGCTCTGGCCAAATTTCTTCTTGTAATAAAAATAGCACCTTAGGTCATAACCCAGTTAACAAACAAGCAATAAATAATATTATAAAACCATGGAGAATAATGTACTCATTGACTAATTTTTCTCTTGGAAATAGTATTTGTGTGCGGAGCCTGAAAAAGTCCTCTGAAATGTGTATTCTTCCCTAGTTAACAAATAAATAAATTAGCACAGTATACCCTTCATGTGGGAAGAACCTGCAGATCCCAATAAAATCTCCATACATATATATAAACATGCAAGCCTACACAGAAGATATGCTAGCTGAAGTTATACATTTTAATTTCTTGGTTTAATAATTCTGGACAAAACCAACAATAATGTGGAGACAAAAGCCCAAAATCAAGTTCCTTTTTTAAAAATATTATTCTGAATAACTAAGATGTTAATAGAACAGTAGTGAGGAAATCATTCTATATTGTGCAACTTATAAACAAAGGTATGGAATCTAAATCCAAGGAAGTCATTATTCCACTGTATTCAGCACTCATCAGACCTATAATTCAGTACAATGCCCACTTTGGCATGTACCTAACCAGGCATATCCAACAACTGGAACATCCACAGAGGTTCCTCACTAAAAGAATAAAGAGCTTAAGTAAAATGTCCTATGCAGACTGACTAAAGGCTCTATCCCTGTATTCTTTCTCCTACAGGCTTTTGAGGATGAACTATGCCTGACATACAGGGCATTCTCAAACCCCACTCTGATGGATCTCCTGCATATCTGCAAAGCAAACAGCACCAGAATTAACAGTTCTAAAGACTTAAAACTTACCTGTGATATAAATAGGACCTGCTGGAGAGACAGTTATGTATCCCAGAGATTACCCCATCTCTGGAACAGGCTCCCCATCCACGTAAAGCAGAGTTTTTCCCTAACCCAATTCAAGTGCAACCTGGACAACTGGATAGGGAACAGGAAATTCATCCCTGGTTTGGCAGCTATGTCTCTAATGGATACAAGCAACCTGTAAATCATTCATCTCACAGGCCCTATCTTGTAAATTTTAATTTCCCAAGCCCCTATTTACATGTATGAAGGGTATCAGAACTTGTCAGAGATTTGAAATGCATGGCTAGGCTTATAAAGGCCCTTGTGGTTGTTAGCCTAGTAAACACCTATGAACCTATGAACAACAGGTTTTGCATCAATATGGATTTTCAGAACAATAAGAAGTATGAAACCATTAAGTCAGGCAGTATTGGCTGACTGAAATCATCAGTGATTTGCTGGGCAAAATATAATGCAGAATCAGGGACAGTTGAGAGGTATGATTGAGAATTAATTCTCCAGAGATAAAAGCGCTATGATCTAACTACTGCACAAGAAAAAAAAAATAATTTGTTGATCCACATTCCATACCTCAAAACTCTGATCTCTTTTTCTGTGAACCTTCTTCATTACTCGTATATTCTCACTGTCTCATACTTTAAAAAGTCAGGCAAGTCTAACATATGCAGGATAATTAAAAGCTAGGATATACAACACTGCCCCTGATTATGTGAACATACATGCAGAATGATATTAATAAGGAAACATAAAGCTCCCTAGTTCTCTTATATTTTACAACCTCCATCTAGCATGTACTTCTTTACAGAAACACAGTTTTGCCCAGTGTTGGTTGTCCTGTCCTGCCTGGGTCCATAAGGGTGGTGCAACAGAAATAAAGAAGAAGAGGTCATTCTAGACTTCTGTTTGGCAAAAGGATTGATAATGGTCAATACATGGTTCAGAAGGAGAGACAATCATAAGATCACATGCAATAGTAACCAGTGTGCAACACAGGTAGACTTCCACCTAGTAAGAAAAAGGTATTGGGATAGAATGAGGAATTTCAAAGTTATCTTCAGTTTAAACATCAGCCCATAACATAAACCACTGGTGACAGCAGTCACCCATAGCAGTGGTCCAAAAAGGCTCTAAGGTCAACAGAGACCAGGTTGAACACTAGAAAGTTGATGGGCTAAGGTTCTAGCATGTCAGGAAGAAGAGGAAATAGGTCAAGTCAAACAAGAATGATAGCATTTCGAAACAGCATGTGTGAAGATTATAGAAGAAATACGTGGCTGAGCAATGTATGTAAATAAATTACACAAGGACAACTGGTGATGGAATGCAGAAATCCATGAAGTTATCAAAACAAGAAAAAGAAGGACAGGAAAAAGTGGGAGATAGGAAAGACAGACCAAGCTAAGAAGGAATACAGGTTGGTTAACAAAGAGGCTAAAAGAGCAATTACAATAGCAAAGAACAAGGCCTGAGATGTACACTACCAGAATCTAAACAGGGATTCAGTAGAAAGCACAAAATAACTCTTCATATTGCAAGACAAACATAGAAAGATAAAGAAGATTACCATCAGACACCATTCATAAGGGATGCCGGCAACAACCTGCTCACTAGTTCATAGGACATCAGTGTGAGATGAAATGAGTACTTCCTGCAGCTTCTGAATGAAGACAACCCCACAGAAGCTGTAGTGCCCCAGACACAGCCTACAATGATAGAGGAAGAAGAATCAGCACTAAAAGAAGTAGGAAAATCATCAAGGAAAATGAGGTCAGAGAAAGCAGCAGCTTTAGATGAGCTCATATTAGATATGCTGAAGAAGTGGAGTGGGTTTGGGGAGAAATGGCTCATGAGGTTACTCTTAGCAGTATGGCAAGAGGTGCATGTTTCAGTTGATTGGAGAATAAGCTTTCTAATGCCAGAACAAAGGAGAAATTCATAACTGTGGGTAATACAGAGATTATCACACTGTGTAACACACTGAATGAAAGTACTGGAGAGTGTGACTAATAAATTAATATGCAGAGTACTAGAAAGCAAGATTGGAGATGAGCAGTTCTGATTCAGATCAGGATGCAGCACAACTGATTAATGTTTGCAATGAAACAAAGAGTGGAGAAGACAATGGAGTTGAGGAAAGGGAATCGATTTACTTGGAGAAAGCATATAACCAGGTCCAATGAATGCTGATGTGGGCATTCCTGTGATAATTTAAAGTCCCAGAAACATTTGTAGAATTAGTGCAGACTACTTACAGGGACCCAATGATATAAGAAATAAAAACACATTTTGAACTCACAGAGGGGTTCCTAGTGGGAATGAGTTTGCTTCAGGGTTGAGCTGTGAGCACACAGCTCTTCATACTGGTAATGGACTACATTGACAAACAGGATGGCGGAGACAGATCAACAAAGCTACTGTATGCAGAAAACATGGTATTACAAGCAAATTATGAACAGGAATTTCAGAAAATAATAGTGGAATGGAATGCAGAACTGAAGGTGCATCATTTGAAACTAAAGCAAACAAGAATAGTTCCCATGGCAGCAACTGGAGGAAGTCAGAAGGAGCTGAAAATTGAGAAAGAAGGGAAATAGTGGAACAGGTTAAAAACTTCAGGAATCTGGAAGAAGTGGTTGAGGAGAAGGAAGGCCTGCATGATGAGGTCAAAGGTGAATCAGAGGGTCTGCATCCAACTGGCAGGGGTGTAACTACGCATACTCAGTGTATTGAATTGAGTACATTTTCTCCAAGAATCTCTCTGAAAAATTAGCTTAAGAAGTATAGCAACTGTCTAAAGTAGAGTGTACTATATACAGCTGTACAAAACATGCTTACATGACAGGAATACAGCTATATAAATAGCATTTTATAGTTAAAAGTGACAACTGTTGACCAGTGTGCCCCTTAAAGAAGTATATAGGGGTAGCATTTTGATGGTTGAGTACATTTTTAAATGCTTGTGGGTGGTAGGGGTATGAGGCCTATGTGCAAAATGTAAATTTCTGGCTAAAGACTTGCCAACTGGTACAGGATTTCAGGGGTAGTGTATGACAGATGAAGTGCTAAAGATTCTGAAAAGTGAGGAACAAATTAATATGATAAACATGACAGGCATAACATAGTCTTATCATGATTAGTGTTCTGGACATTTTCTCTTTAGTCATTGGAAACTACTGGTATTATGAGACTGCGTTTAACTGAAGTTTGCATACAACTTTTATTTTGCATATTTTTGGCAAAAAATTAAGCATGTTATGACATTGAGTATTGCAAAGTATTTGAACAGCTCAGTCAGAAATGTTTGATTTTTCTTTTCTGTTTCCTTAAAACTTGCTATGCCTTAATTGTAGTATCACTGCTTAAGATAAAAGTAAGCAGTTTGTCATTCAGTACTCTAAAATAGGAAGGCTGACATTTAAAAAAGAAACTACAAGAGCACTTTAGCAATTATATGAATGCAAACTTATAAATTCAACAGTTAGTATTTGATTAAAAAACTAAAAGAATACCAATTGTTTTGGAAAACTTTACATTCACAGCAGCAGTTAACAGTTCTGAAAAGGATTTCAATAAGGATGTATTTCATTTAAATTGGACATCCCTCTGCACCCAAGTATATAGATGGAAAGTGAAGTGCATGTATAATTTTTGTTACTATACAAAGCTGTACTTGACATTTGAAAAGCATTGCTTTCTATATTTCAGGGGCTGACACCGATTCTTAACCATTTAACTGAATTATGTAATTAACCTTCCTCCTAGACGGTTATAATTTCATCTGTGTTTGGTGGGCAGGTGGGTAAAGGACAGCAGTGATTGGCTGCACTGGGTATTGGGAATTTACATTTACTGTCTATACAGGAATGATACGATTCTTTAGAAATTAGTGAAAATGCTGGTTTTCAAATATACAATATTTTATTGTCGGTTTTGGGAATTAATGACAATTTTCCAGCAAGATAACTTACCCTAATTCTGCACTTTCTTTCATCAAACTGAAAAATGATCCAAGATACACAGGACTGACAGAGGGGCTAGGACTGATTTTCTTTACACAACAGACTCAGATAAATTTAATTTACATTTGGAAGCTATTACATTATATAAAAATGCAAAAGCAGTATATGGATATTTTTTGCATTATCTATCCCAAGTTTTTTTTGTCAACACTTTCTTGTTTTATTGTTGAATTAAGAATGCATAGATAATAAAGGTGCACAAGGTATTTTCTTGGTACATTGTAGCCATTAGGGAGTCTTGTTCATCTTTCACGCATCTTTGCAATTAATTTATTTCTGTTTATGTTTATATTGTCAATACTGAAGTTACAGGTGCAGATTCAATAAAACCTACATGATCTGCTAAAACCATGTTCACATTACGGCATGATGCACACACGGTAGAGCACTGTTTTGTATCCAGTAAGTGGCTCTAAATGGTGCGAAGAGGTGCACAAACATGGTAAACATCGTGGCATGCTAATTACAGTATAAACAGTTGAATTTTACGTTAAGCGACCAATTCAAGATATAGGAGCTATTCAACAAGCTATAAAGCAATTGTGTCAACTTAGTGTAGGTTTCCCTGTGAATTCCAAAACCTATTGGAATACAGCCACAGAAGGTACTCTACACAGGACATTGTTAGGGGATGCAGTTGCTGTTATACATTTGTATGTGCTACAGGCAAAAGTGCTGCTACTGCTGCAGCAAGTAGACCCTGGCCAAGAAGGAAAAGGGAATTTAGACCCCTGTTAACTTACCACAGTCTACATGATGTGGAAATTGCAGAGTGCCACAGGGTAGATAGAGACACACTACAGGAACTCTGCAACCTCTGTCATCCATAACTGAGAGCAAGGGTAAACTGAGGGGAACCAATACCTGTGGAGAGTAAGGTATGTGTAGCACTTACAGTTTTAGTTACAGGAACCTTTCAGAGGCCAACAGGGCATATGCTCTGGCTATTACAGGCATTGGCATCCAGGATCCTACATCAGTTCCTGAATGGTATGCTACAACATGCCACTGACTGCATACAAGTTTCCCCATATACACATGAAAATACCAGGATGACTATACAATTGCAAGAACAAAACTCTTGAAACCCAACTTGTGATGTGGAAATACTCAAACAGTACTTGGCTCCCCTACTGCCAAAACAACAGGAAAATGACAATTTGTAGAATCCAATGGACAACACATAGTTCACCTGCACCAGTGCTTCCTGCACAATTTTCACAAAATGTGTACATATGTATGGCTCAAAAGTAAATTGTCTACAATTGCTAGACAACCTTCAATGTGTCCAGTACTCCCCTGGTGGTGTCTATGGGCATTCTTAGAAACATTACACTCAATATAGTGCTTTACATTGCAATAGAATAATACAGAAAAGAATGTAAGGTAACCTGTTTTAACACTAACACTTATAATAACAGTTAATAAGGTAGTGTATCTGTGGAAGTCAAGGCATGGCAAAAATGGTTATGCCAAGAATGAGTTACAAAAAGTGTATTCAGATAACGGTTTAATCCCCTAGTGCATATAAATCACAGTTCTTTCCATAACACGTGAATAAATCTAGCATTTAGCTGAGAAATGCAAGCATACTTTAGCAATGTCAGAAGCCTTCTAAGCATATAAATCTAAAGGAATGTCAATCCTCTGTGTTCTACAAATACACAGTTCTTCTCACCTTCAAGTTCCCTTGTTATGGTGTAGAATCATGCCTCTGAACACAGTGAAGATACAAATGATGTGTGAACTCATTAGAATTACTGAATCCCAAACCCAAACTTTTGCCTTCATGTAGTAGATGCAAACATAGTCAAGGCACGACCTCAGAGTTTGTTGCTAATGGATCGCAACTGGTAATGCTTAGTGGGAGGGAGAAGGAATACACAACTATTCAGACTCTCTTACCTGCAATGGGTATGTCAGCCAGATTGCACTTATAGGCTGTAGCAGTAATTGTATCAAGGATTTAAATGAAAGTGAATAGCACACATTTCTCATTTTCTGTTCGCTAATAGCCAAACTCCCCTGCTTTGTTGAAAACTATATATTATTGTCATTTATTATTCTCATACATTTTAAGGACAATGACAAAAAAATGCCTTACAGACTGCATGTCTGAGATCACTGCTCAGATAAGAGAAGAATGAGCACAATATAAAGATGAGACAGAGCTGCATTGATGCAGACAATACTCATAAATGGTTGTGTGGTCAGTCATTGCACTAAATATGTAATTAACACATGTACAAACAACCAAGAGTATACAAATGTATATGTCTTGTTAATACTGTGGATGAAATGGGACTTGCTTGTATGCGCAATGATTTGCATTCCTGCTACAAAGCTGTTTCTGTGGAAAAGATGGGTGAAGTCTTCAGATACAGTGAGGACCAAAAAAGGCATGAAATAACCATGGACTTTTTCATAACACAGACAGAAACCAGAAGAACAAGTCATAAGGACATTAAAAATAACACTGGTTTAAAAGAGTATACAAATTGGACAGTATGTTTTCACTGAGGGGTGCCGTTTAGACTGTGTGTGCTTTAATCTACTCATCTGTCTAGCTATGTTATAAGAGAATTGAAATAGCTCTGACAGAATTAACTGGCAAGAATTTGTTCTGAGAGAAATAAAGTATAACAGATACAGTAGTATAGAGTTTGGTCACTTTTGGACAGTTTCTTCAGTGGTGAAATAAAGACCTTCTTCAGTGACATTTTTTTTTCAGTGGTGACATTTCTTCATTGGTGAGCCTTGGCCAGTGACTGTGATCACATATCTGTTACCAGCAGTTAATCTTACAGAGGGATCCCTACTACTTACTACGTTAGTTCAACAGACTGACAGTTCCAGTGCTTTAACAGAGAAACAGTTCCAGTTCCAGTACTTCGTTGGTGGACACAGAGCACCGCCGTGGAAGCTGTCCTGTGTCGGACCACCTACAATTCATCTTTAGAGAAACACCATCCTTTTCCAGATTGACTTCAGCCTGATCACCTGCTTGTTTTCTGCATAAATTACAGTACTTTCTTCACAGTTATAACATGGATGCAAGTACAGACAGTTAATTTTACAGTGCCCACTTATTGTATATATAAATTTACATGGTTTAAACCTTCCGTGTCAGACATGAAATGTAAATCTGAAATGTTTGATGTTCAGACATTAGATAACAGTTGTATTTGTAACTGTAAAAATGCCTATAATCCGCATACAAAATGTACAGCAATTCATAAAGACTGTTTTTTATGTGGAAGTAACTTTCCTAACTTCTGTCTATCTTGTCACAGGAGTCTAGTATGTAAGCCATACCATAAGGTATATCCTATTCTGCTCAACAATCTCTTTGATTCTTGCTTTGTTAGTTCTCCACATATACAACAGTTAAATGTACCTTCTGCAGTCAAATAAATCTCATACAGTACAAGTGTATGCAATTATTGTCAGTCATGTAACAGACTACGTAAACATGTCATTTATAGTAAATATTGCAAATGCACAAATAGAAGAAAGTTCTAACATAGTACAATGTGCTATCAATAGTACCCTTTTAAAGTAAAGGTTTTCACAGCTTTTCAAAATTTTCCTACAGATGTAAATAAGGGACAATAATGCCATTTAGAGAAACAGACTCAGCATAGCATTCAGACTTTACATAATGACATTTCTGGTTTAACGTAACAATCAGATAGAGACCAACAAAATTTACTAAGGGCACAAACTACAGAGGTTAATCTGACTGGACAGTTATTAGAAGCCCAGCAAGGTTTACATTGGGCAGGGTTCAGCAGAAATGACAGTTATTTCTCCTGTTGATATATCTCAATAGTCTTGTTTATTGCAGACTCTGCCTCAGTGGCAAGACAAAAACAAAATAATAATTTTGTTTCAATATGTTGGCATTTAAACAATGGTTTACATACACTGTGTGGTCTATTTCAAATAATGCTTTATTTAAATTTTTTTTGCATTTACACATGTCAGTTTGGGTCAGAAGGGGAAAGGGGAATCATCAACAGTGTTGGCAAACCCCTAAAACATGCTCCCATACGAGAGTTATGGGCATTAATTCCCAAAATGATTTACAAGGAAAGTTTAGTATTGTCAAAATCAAAGCACATAAAAAATATACAGGAACGGCTACAGTAAATGCTTTGGCAAATGGCAAAGCAAAGCAAGCAGCTAAAACAGGTGCGTGTCTAGACTCACGTAACTGTTTTACTTCTTCTTCTTCTTTCGGCTGCTCCCATTAGGGGTCACCACAGCAGATCAACTGTTTACATTTCTTCCTATCCTCTGCATCTTGCTCTGTCACAACAACCACCTGCATGTCCTCTCTCCCCACATCCATAAACCTTATCTTAGGCCTTCCTCTTTTCCTGTTACCTGGCAGCTTCATCCTTGGCATCTTTTTTCCAATATACTCTGCATCCCTCCTCAGCACATGTCCAAACCAACGTAATCTTGCCTCTCTGGCTTTGTCTCCAAACCTTCCAACCTGGGCTGACCCTCTAATATACTTATTCCTAATCCTGTCCATCCTTGTCACACCTAGTGCAAATCTTAACATCTTCAACTCTGCCACATCAAGCTCTGACTCCTGCCTTTTTGTCAATCCCACTGCCTCCAACCCATATAACATAGCTGGTCTCACTACCCTCTTGTAGACCTTCCCTTTCACTCTTACTGGTACTCATCTGCCACAAATCACTCCTGACACTCTTCTCCACCCACTCCATCCTGCCTGTACTCTCTTCTTCACCTCTCTTCCACACTCACCATTACTCTGAACTGTTGATCCCAAGTACTTAAACTCATTAACCTTCACCACCTCTACTCCCTGCATCCTCACCATTCCTCTATCCTCCCTCTCATTCACACACATACATTCTGTCTTAGTCCTGCTGACCTTCATTCCTCTTCTCTCTAGAGCATATCTCCACATCTCCAGGGTCTCCTCCACCTGTTCCCTACTCTCACTACAGATCACGTAACTGTTTTACAGACAGTCTAAATAGCATGACAGAAAAAACAAAATAATGTTTTGGTCAGGCAAGATGTTATGTTAAAGCAGTTCCGTCAGACAGCTAATGACATTCTGCAAAATGCATATGCAGCTTTAAAATCAGTTTCTGCCTGACAGACTCAGAGATTAAGCCAGAGTGCCAGACAGTTTAAAAAAGTATGCAGTATTGCAGATGCACATAGGAAATGTACAAAAACAGCTTGTACACTACGTGGTGAAAGGAAGGGGATGTAATACATGGTCTGATGAAAAAGTATGCAGTACTGCAGATGCACATAGGAAATATACAAAAACAGCTTGTAGACTATGTGGTGAAATGAAGGGGATGTACTACATGGTCTGATGAAAAGACAAACACAGGGGAACATGAGCAGCTTCTGCTCCACCAGGGTTACAGAGAGAGATACACAACAAAGTTTAGAAAAACAGGTGATATGTTTTACTTGTAAGAAAATAGGTCACATTAAACAGAATTATCCATATTACAAAAGATGAAAGAAAAGTCAAATACAAAAGGGTATCTATGCAGATAATAGTGCTTCTTCAAACCCACAAATAGGGAAAAATCAAGATAAAAATACATTAAGGAACAATCAGTCACAGGAACAAACAGAGGGATACATAAAAAATGAAGTATACCCTATGAAATACCAGGTCATGGCAGGCAATAGGCATTAAAGCCATAAATTAACAAAATACAGGTTATCAGTTGGCAGCAAAGTACAGGGATCTTTTAAAGCATTGGAAGACAATGTTAGTATACAAAATGCAACGTTAATTAATTAAACAAAGAGGACTTTACTGGTTTGATAAGCCAGGACGGATTCAGAATAAACACACAAATAACCTCAAGCCATATAGACATAACGCTAATACAGATACAATGTACAGTTAAAGTTAATACAAAGACAGTAAATACATTTACAGTAGTGCAAATGGTATATGCAAAACTAAACAATGCAATTAAATGTTGGGTATGTAAGTCCACATCTACATCTGAAAATGGAGTAACATTTAAGGCAGTACCTAGGACAAATCCTAAATGAACAAGTGAGGGTCACCCCCCCCCCAACATTAAAAGTACAGTATGTCTCCAAAAGCAGCTTATGCATACAGCAAACAAAATCAATACTGCTAAAAAACAATGACTGTAATGTCACATTTTCAAAACAATGTCTTACATAAAATATAACAGCAGTCTTATAAACAAACTAGTACAGCAAAAACCTCATTAGTCAAACTAGTGTAACTGCCATCCGGGTAATAATACACAGCAATACATACAGGTAGTAAAGTACAGAGTCATTAAAACTTAGACAAATAGCATTTTTCAGCTAATAAAAATCCAAGCAAATGCAGCACACCATGTTGGTTCATAAAAATTAGTGTAAGTTAATAACAATCAAACAGTATCAGTACAGTAACAGTCTGTTAACAGTCTTAAAAAAGTTTAAATTTGTTTCTACAATAGTAATCTATAAACAGAGCAAGGCAATCTATGCAAATAAAGCAGTCACAAAGAAAAAATGGGGAGAGATACTCAGATTTAATAGATCATGACAAAAGGGACATAATCAAATACCAGATTTCAATATATTTTTGGACATGCAAAATTTGTTTGCAAAGGTACGTGACAAGTCAAATTGTTGGGTTTTTAGCCACATTCCTTACAGAGGGAAAAATGCCATTACATGCAGTCCCTGTAGAGGTTACACATACAGGTTTTATGTTTAAAAAATCTTATAAAAGTAGAGTTGTAAAACAATCAGCCATAAAAACATTTACAGTTGATGAAAATAGAAAAAGGGATACTCTGTTTTCATAAAAACTATAGTCATGTAAAAAAGCTTGAGTATAAAATAAAAACAGCATGGGAGTTAACATATAATACTTCTTTTAAAGAAGAGATAAAAGAGGAAAAATTCTGTTACATATAGTGTGCAGTTCCAATGAGAATTACTCACATGTTACCAGAGGACATGGTAAAAAATCACCAGAAAAAGAGGGAGGTTAATGATAAAAAAAAATAGGGAAAGATTTTAAAACAGCTGGACATAGGAAATGGTGTTATTTCAGAAACTGAATTTTTCACTGGTATGGTACCAGTAAGGCAATATGGAAAGTTACAAAGTTGATAGCAAATGCGACTTATGGAGCTATCTCAGATATAACAGAGCAGATGTGTTATAAAACTGTCAAACATGTAACTGTTGTTAACAATGAAGAAAGGCTATTAAGTACAGGGGATCACATTTTCCTGTAAATTATTTTTTTTAAATATTCTTTTCCCAAAGCAATAATGAAAGTATGCACTGCAAAAAAAAAAAAAAAATATATATATATATATATATATATATATATATATATATATATACAGGGTTAACTTGACAAGATTTTGAAATGCTTGTGTGTAACTGCAAGACTGACAACTTGCTTAAGGAAGCATAAATGCAGTTAAAACTAAATAGCTAATAACGGCTACATGTCTATGGTGGGATACTACAACTTCTGCATTAATTGCTCTTATCGTCATTATAAAATTTGTGTTAATAAAAGTATTAATCAAGTAACAGCTGTTGCTAATGTAACATTGTATAAAGAGATAGCACTGAATTCAAGGGATTCATATGTTGCAACAGACCAAGGGATTCAAAGTACTGAAGATCATATTTTGCTGTAAATTGTCTTACAATTTTCATGGGTCCTAAATAAAAAAGTGGGAATTGATAGATATTGTGTAAATTAAAATGCTTTCCCCCAATATACTGTGTGTACAGTGAAAGGAAATGTGCAAGGCCAAATAGCAGTTTTCAAAATAATATGGATTGCTTTGCAAGAACAGTTATGTTCAGCTTAGACATTAATAACATATAGCTGTGGGCATTACTGTAAATGCATCCTGTTATAAAAAAAAGGAAGTTGACTTTCTTGGCTTTCAGATGCAGAAATAAATAAATAAGTAAAATGCAGACAGGTCAAGTGATGCAAAGATGATGTGGAAAGACTTTTGTGAAGTCTTCAGATACAGAGGACCAAAAAAGAGGCATAAAATAACCATGGACATTTTTCATGACACAGACAGAAACCAGAAGAACAAGTCACAAGGACATTAAAAATAACATTGGTTGAAAAGAGTATATAAACTGGGCAGTATGTTTTCACTGAGTGGTGACGTTTAGACTAAGTGTGCTTTAGTCTACTCATCTGTCTAGCTGTGTTATAATAAAATTGAAATAGCTCTGACAGAATTAACTGTTTGGCAAGAATTTGTTCTGAGACAAATAAAATATAACAGATACAGTAGTACAGAGTTTGTCTGGTCACCACTTTTGGACATTTCTTCAGTGACATTTCTTCAGAAAAGGAAGAGATACATTTCTTCAATGGGCAAGACACCCTTATTGTGTTTTACAGGTTCATTGGTGTGACAGTTCAATTCCAGACTTGTGTAAGCATCTTTAATGTGTACTAACATTTATTTTATAATGTTTATTTGATTTTTTTAATACCACTATCTGCACAATGTGTGACTTAGTGCAAACACAGGAAATGAATAAAGAGAATAAAAGTCATATAATGTACTTCTCTGATAACCAAATCAAAAGAAGAGCACAGTGTTGCGGGTCCACGGATAATTTATTGTATAAAACACATCCACAAATGAAATAAAACGTAATTAAAATCCACAATGGTTAAGCGCTTTCATCAAATAAATTGACTTCCTCAGAACACAATGACTAATAAAGTTCAGTTTTAAATACATGAATTCTAATTAGTCAGAAATTCAAAATGACCAATCATGTTCAATGACAGCTCCCTCCTCATGAATAAATATTCCCTCCTCATGAATATGTTAAATACATAGAACTTTAATTCTATTAAAGACATGATATATAGTTTTGAAAAAAAGTTATTTAAATTTAAGATGTGCCAAATGGAAGTTTGTTATTTAAATGAATATATTAAGCAAAAATTAGTTCTGCAAGGCCTGAGAGTTTTTACATTTCCTTATGGTATATACTATGATGCTGATATTGTGAGGGGTTTTACAGATATGTTTGATCGATGGGGTTTAGAATTGTTAGGTAAAACTGTTTCTTTATATGAGGGAATGGAACAAAAGTTACATGATGAAGTGAATGTTTTACATGATCAAATTATATCTGATTTATTGTTTGACCAGTATGAAAGTTTGTTTTGTAAAATTATTTCCAGGGTGGACCAGAAATGTGATAATATTTTTAAAAAAAAAGCTCCACAAACTGGATAGGGATATCAAACAGTATAAATTAGAACAAGTTTACCCCACTGATAAACTGTTTTTTTATGATAGAGAAAGTGGTAATGACAAGAGAGGTATGGATAAAATGGGCTCCGATTTTACTCTTGAACCAAGTGGTGATGGTTTTGAGGATTTTGAGCCAGAATGTTTTGTTGACCCACAGGATTTTCCATTACCCAGACGCTCAGAAAGAATAGCAAATCGCAGACAAGGAGTATACAAAACCTACAGCAGGGCAGTGCAACAAACCTATGGACACAACAAATGGTAGATTCTGAGACTCAAATACAAAGTGTGGACAACATTTTATACAGTTTGGATGGGTTTAATATATATAACTATTCAGATGTACCTGTCACTAAGGATTTATTTTCATTATTTTCCAGAGGATTTAAATTTGTGCCAACTAAAATACCTGATATAGGTCAAGTGTTGGTGGATTTACAGATATATTTTAGAAAGTTAAATTTAAATATTATGTTTTCAGATAAAACTCATCTTGAGGTACCGAGTGTTACTGTGAAGAGAAGTAGTACCTTTAACCCCCCACTACATCCGTTAGTTACAACATATGAAAAATTAGTTAAGGAGGATTTATACAAAATATGGGGGGAAAAAGAAGGGTGTTTGCCAATTTGAACCCCAAGGAGAAACAATTATTGGTTAGCTTGAGGGAGGACAAAAAGATCAGAATCATGACACCTGATAAAGGTGGGGGGGTGGTATTGTACAACCGTGAAGATTATACTAACGATATGCAAAATATTTTATTCCAAGTTGATAGCTGTTCTTCATGTTCAAGGAATGAAATACACATTTCATATAGTAGACTGGATAGCTACTTATATGAATATCTTATGGATCAGAGAATAACTAGGGATGAGTATGATTTTTTGATGAATAAGTTTCTGAAAATTCCAGTAATATTTGGTATACCAAAGATACATAAAAATTTGAACAAACCACCTTTTAGACCTATTGTGGCAGCAGCAGGCTCTAAAACCCACAATTTGGCAGTCTTTGTGGATAAGAAATTGAAACATGTCTTGAATAAATTTCCACACCTTTTAAGAGATTCCTGGGATTTTCTGGGACAGCTTAAGAAAGAACTATGGTCAGTGGACTGTGTCCTTTTGACTATAGATGTTCAGGACTTATTTTCTTGTATCCCAAAAGCAGAAGGTTTGTGCTTTTTTGAAGAGGTCCTATTTTGTCATTCTTTTTTGAGCTCAGATGAAGTACTGTTGGTATGTGAGCTTATGAATCTCATTTTGGAAAACAATTATTTATTTTTTGAAGGTGAATATTTTCAACAATTAAAAGGTGTTGCAATGGGTGCTGCGTGTGCACCCTTGTATGCTAACTTGGTGCTTCTGGGTTGGGAATATAAGCATATTTTTTCAGAATAACAACTTTTTTTTCTAATATTAAATATTATGGTCGCTTTCTGGACGATATTTTTATTGTGTGGGTTGGTGGGTCTGAATTGATTGTTGATTTGTTCAGTATTTGAATCAAACAACAGATTATTTAAAGTTCACTTATCAGTTTCATTCCCAAGAAATTAGCTTCTTGGACACTGTAATCATTAAAGGGCATGATAATTTTATTTCTAAAATTTATCGTAAAAAGACTTTCTGTAATAGTTACTTGCACTACACCAGCCATCATCCTATACATCAGAAAAAGAGTATTATTAAGGGTCAAGCTATAAGAGTTGTTAGAATGACCACTAGGAAAGATGATGTTATAGTAGAGTTTCAACATTTAAGGGAGATGTTTTTAGAGAGAGGGTATCCTGTACATTTTATTGACCCTATTCTTGAAGAGGTTTTAAATAAATGGGGCAAGGTGTATACCCCATTGCTTGGTGTGGGTAGGTTAGGATCCCAACCTGTTAGTCAAGATACAAGTCAAGATACCCAAGTTCGTGATAAACCTGATTTCCAGCATGCTTGTGTGGTGCAATACAGTCCCCTGTATTCTTACATAAAAGGAACTCTAATAAAAAACTGAAATATTTTTAGAACCAATGCTGAAATATATCGTACATTGGGCCAACAACCTATTTTTTCCACCAAGGTTGGACCCAATATCAAGACAATATTGGAGAAGGATTATACTTTGAACAACACCAGGGTTAAGAGAGGGGGTAGTAAACCTTGTGGTAGATGTTCCTATTGTAGATATATTTTAAAAGACAATATTATTAGTCTTGACAATCAAAACAAGAGCCATATTTTTTAATGAGTGGCAACTGTGATTCAACTAAACTTGTATATATAGCTAAGTGCTGCTCTTGTTCTTCCTTTTATGTAGGTAAGACAGAAAGAAAACTGAAAAATAGGATATACGAACATTTGTATGATATCAAAAATGAAAAAGATACTAGTGCATTGTTTAAACATAGTGTCACCTGTAGTAATTTTCAGTCTTACAAATTTGGTATATTAGAATTTGTCACCATTGAAGCCAGGGGTGGGGACTGGCAAAATGTTTTGTATAAAAAGGAATTATTGTGGCAACTGCGGCTGGCTGCTGATTCCCCCCCAGGGCTTAATGAACATATCTCTATTATGCCTGTTTTAAAAGAAAAGGCAGGTTTAGTGTAGTAACATTTTAGATTATTGTAGTGTATATTTTCATTACAAGTTTTTTATTGAAATGAAATATTCATGTGTGTGTATTTTATGATGAGACTGCTATTTTCTTTCTTTTTAAATAACTATGTATTTAACATATTCATGAGGAGGGAATATTTATTCATGAGGAGGGAGCTGTCATTGAACATGATTGGTCATTTTGAATTTCTGACTAAGTAGAATTCATGTATTTAAAACTGAACATTATTAGTCATTGTGTTCTGAGGAAGTCAATTTATTTGATAAAAGCGCTTAACCATTTTGGATGTCTACCATTGTGGATTTTAATTATGTTTTGTTTCATTTGTGGATGTGTTTTATACAATAAATTATCCGTGGACCCGCAACACTGTGCTCTTCTTTTGATTTGGCTTGTTTTTGAGCACTTTCCACTACTTTTTGGATTTCTCTGATAACCACTACATAAACTACACCTGTGAATCGTTTGCATAGCACATTTCCTAAACATGGTGATCCATACAGTATATAGTTTCTGTTAATCACGGTTCAAGTCCCACATTTGTCTTTAAAAGATGAAACATAATAAACACTGCTCATAAGGATAAAACAAGGTTAGCTTTATTTATCATGTTTGTGCTTCACTTTTGTGCAAACCTGAACTAATGGCCTAAACACGAATAAGACAGAACACCTGCAGATAGGATACGGGCATTCTCCATTTCAAAAAGGATACATTACTGCATCTTTTGCTTTCCATTGGACAAACCTGCAATGTGGCATTGCATAGCAGTTAGCAACCCTCCCTAATACCTGAAGGTCTAGAACACCTGCAGAGAGTAAGCAGACAGTAGACCATTTCAAAACGTATATATTGTATCTTCTATTTTTGCCACCACACAAACACACTAAGCAGTGTTGCATGGCATTTAACATGTATAATTAATATGAAAATATAAAGCCGTTTCTTAACTGTTCCTGTGGCAGCAGGTGTAAGTGTAGGGTTGCGGTTCAGGTGAGCCCGTGTTCTAATCTAGCACACTGCCAATTTTTAATGCTTATCCATTCAATTAAAAAAATACAAAAAATTCAAACATAATTATAAATAACAAGTATGTATAGCAGTGGAGCTCATACAAATTATATTTGTGACACAGGGTATATTGAATATTATCTTTCTGTAATTGCAAGTGTCTTCTGTGGCCTTGGGTGGCCTTCAGATCTCAATGACACAAATACACTCATGAATGTATAAACCAAGATCTTGTAAGGTCAGACACATACCTGGTTAACCCCTCACTCTGTCATTATATATTCATATATAATTAATGATCATGTTCAACAAGCACCTGTGTGGAAGAATATAATTTTGTTTATAATGCATAGGTTTGAATCCCATATTGTGCAGACTAATTTTTTCAGTGTGAAAAGCCACACAAAAATGTGTCAGATTTTATAATTTATAACGCAAGTACATGTTTTCAAAGTCAAATCAAGTAAGAAGTACAGCAGCATCCAAACCAAAAGCTAATGGCAATTGTCACAATACCCTTCTTAGTTCATAAACTGTTTTCCTCTCTGTGTGGCACAGTTGCTTTCCACTTAACATTGCAGAAACTTGGCTGGCATGCTTTTTTGGGTTTGCACACTAGTAGTAAACACAATAACATACAATGGCAAGAAATCATTCTTAACTATTGCTGTTTTCCTTGGTAGGATATGTCTGGTGTTAGAAGGGAAGGTGCCCAATTTAGGGCACAGAGGTGGAGTATTGAGGAGTCTAGAATCTTCAGTTGACTCAGTGTAAATTGCCACAGCCAAAGGCTCTTGCTGAGGGAGTATATCAGCTCCCAGTACAATTCTGAGGCATGGAATACTCTGGTCAAGTTTGTCTCCAGTGCGACTGGCATTCCATGGACTGGAGAACAGTGTAGCCATCACTGTAATGATCTCAAAAGACACAAGCAGGATACACTCAACCAGTAGTTGGATAAGTTTAGGACAGCTGACAACCCACAGTTGTGTAAGTATACAGATACAGAGAATTAAAACTAGGTAGGCAACTGCATATATGCAAGACCGGTATGCTTAATGCTCTTTTCTTGTTCTTTCTTTGTATTCCACAGCCAACCAAGAGGTCAGGGTGAATAGGGAGGCTCATGCTGAGTATGTAGATTAGCTGAGGGAAGCAAGGGGTATGTATACAGTGCAACATAACTATTAATGTTATGTTGTCCTATCTTGCCGTAATTCTTGCAGGTTGGGTTCAGAGCCATTCACGGCTCTGACTTCACTGAATACTAAAGCTTGAGAGCTTCCACTGGCTCTAGGCTAACCCCTTTCCCATGATGCTCTGGGGCACATCCCCAGATCTTGTTTGCCACTCAAGCTATCGAGAAGTGTTCCTGCTGGCTCGTTGGCTAAGTATAGTTTTTTTTACTAATTCTTTTGTCTAAAGTTTTTCTCTCTTTGCTACCTTTCTTTCCAGATAGTTAATTTTTGTGTTTTCTGCGTCAAGTCTTTATAGTACTTAGTTTTTCCCTTCCCAAGTACTAGTGAGAGTTCCGTTTAACATAGAGGGCTCTTGTGGCCCATTTAAGTTAGAGGGCCGCTCCTCCCTATAGTTAGAATCCATTTGAGTTAGAGGATTCTTATACCTTTCCCCTTCTTTCTTGCTGCTACACTTTGTTTAAAAAAAAAAAAGGTATATTTATATTTGTATCTGTATTCTCCCTCCAAAGAAGTCCCTAGGAAGAGACTGTACAAGAGGAAGCACATAGACTCCCCTGAATCTGTCACTTCTGATACCAATTTGGATGACTCTGAGGGGTCCCCACAGTCCCCCTCTGAGGATGTCTCTTTTTCCGACATCCTTGAGATCCTGAAACAGACGGGTGGCTGGAAGTCCACCAACCCTTCAGATGATGAATCGGTATACCTGGAGGCTTTTGGGTCTCACCCTTCCACCTCCTGGGTCACTTCCCCATTTGACCAACTGTAGAGTGTCGTTTCTCATAAGGCCTGGACAACGCCTGATACAGTGGAGCCTGTTCCGAGGAGGCCTAACAAATTTATTACTGCTCCCACAGAGAAGGAATTCCTGACTAAAGGTGTCCTTGTAGATGCGATGGTGGTGGCAGTGGCCACTAAGAAGGAGCTATCGGAGACCTCCTCATCTGTCCATGCTCCTAACAAGGAGTCTAGGAAAAGAAAGTGTGCCTTTTCTTCAGTGGCCTTCACCTTACGGTCGCTGAATTACCTTACTCACTTTACAAGACTTCAAAGGGATCTCCTCAAAGAGCTTGGCGATACTCTTCAGGGTGCTGTAGCTCATGGGTCTATGGCTAAAGTATCTTCACAGCTCTCCACCCTCAATTCCATAGTTAACTCCTCCATGAGACTCATTTCATATGTGGCTGATGGAGCGAGTAGAATGGCAGTGACAGGAATTTCCCTGAGGAGGCATTCCTGGATGCACCTTTGCAACTTTGCTGAGCCCTTCAAGTCTTCCTTCACCAACACGGCAGGGGAGTCCACAAAATCAGAGTGACAGATACATTCTCTGACAAGCCCTTCCAGCACTCCTGAAAGGAGGCCCACCTGCTCTTCTCTGGAGGCAGTTGGGGGTCGATTGTCACTGTACCCAAATGGCTGGAAAAAAAATCTCCCAAGGCAAATGGCTACAAACAATTATATCTAGATGCTATTACATAACATTTTCCATTCCCCCTCCAGTAAACCAGTCCTTACCAGACATTCCACCCAGTCAAAAGGGCTATGCAACACAAGAGATACTCTTGTTGCTAGAAAAAAGAGTCATCCAAGAGGTCCCCGCAGACCAAATGGGATCCGGAACTTACTTAAGATTCATTTTAGTTCCAAAAAAGACAGGGGACTGGAGATCCATTCTAGATCTCAGCAAGCTAAACAAGCTAAACAAAGTAGGGAAGAAGTCAAAGTTCCAGATGGTAACTCTGCAGTCAATATTCCCTTTTATAGGGAAAGACACTTGGATGTGCTCAATAGATCTCCAGGATACGTACTACCATATAAAGATAGACAGGTGATCCAGGAGACACTTGCACTTTTGGCTGGGAGAAAGTGATTACCAATTTCGAGCCCTGCCCTTTGGCCTCACTACAGCCTTCAGTGTGTTCACCAAATGCATGGCAGTGGTCATGGCTCACTTGAGACGTCAGGGATTACGTGTGTTTCAGTATCTAGATGACTGGCTTCTATCCACCACCACCAAGCATCTACTACTATGAGTAAGAGATGAAACAATGTCACTTTGCACTAGACTGGGCATCACAGTAAACTTAAAAAAATCTGCCTTGTCACTGTCTCAGCATATTACCTTCTTAGGCACAGAAATGGATTCAAGAAATATGACTGCAGAACTTACCCTAGACAGAATACCAATCCCTTCATCAGCAAATCAGGATTTTGATGTCAAAGAGAAAAGTTCAGACCAGATATGTGCTGCCAGTTCTGGGTACCATGGCAGCAGCTATTCTTCTAGTTCCCCTAGCATGACTACACATGAGGGTTCTACAGTGGTTGCTATTTGCTCAGTGGTCAATGCAAGATCTTTCTCTTTCATATCAGATTGTCATCACGGATTCTTGCAGAAAAGATCTCCTTTGGTGGCTGCAGATGGACCAGTTGTATCAGGACTGACCCCTTGTCCTTCCTCAACCCAATGCAGTACTGACAACGGACGCATCCCAGATTGGGTGGGGGAGCATTATCTGGGGATGACAGTCCAAGGCCTATGGCGAGAATACGAAAGCCACTTGCACATTAACGTTCTGGAGATGAGAGCAGTGCTCTGTGCATTGCAGGCATTTCAGGACTCTCTACCAATAGGGACAGTTGCATTTCAGACAGAAAACATGTCAGTAGTGCGGTACATAAACAAGCAGGGAGGAACCAAATCCTACCCACTATGTCGGGAGGCACAATGAGTTTGGCAATGGGCGATCACTACTCAATGCTTTCTGATAGCAACGCACATCCTGGGGAAATCCAATGTGATACTGGAAAAACTCAGCAGAGCTATTCTGTTGCCTCATGAGTGGTCCCTGAAAACAGAGATCATGGAAGAGATCTTCCAAAAATGAGACCAGCCTTGCTGCTTCCTTTTCGCCACTTCCATGAATGCCAAATGCAGCAACTACTTTTTTCCTCATTCCTCCTCTGAAGAAGTCACCAAGGGATGTACTGGTTCACGATTGACCCCCAGGACTGCTCTATGCCTTTCTCCCTTTTTCTCTAATTCCAAAAGTACTGCAGAAAGCCAGCTTGTTGAGAAGCACTATGATCCTCATTGCTCCTTACTGGCCTCAACAAGTCTCATTCCCCTTTTTTCGGACCCATCTGCTGCAGGAGCCTTGGATTCTGGATCCAATTCCAGACCTCTTAACCCACTCTTTGGGGAAGTTCAATCCATCTAGCCACACCCTCAAGTTGACAGCATGGCTGCTCCAATTCCATGCTTAGCCAGGTGTTATTCTTTTTTCCCTGCAGTGAGTCATATTCTTACCTCTTCCCATAAACCGTCCGCAAGGAGATTGTATTCCAGTAAGTGGAAAAGATTTTCATGCTGGGCTGTAGGACAGAATATAAAACCTTTTACAGCTCCTATTACCACTAACCTAGAACTTCTCTCCAAACTCTTTGATGAAGGAGCTGCAGCAGCGACAATCAGAGTTCAATTGGCATCCATTTATAATTTCCATACTGGAGAAATAGGAGTTCCCATTATGTCTCGTAGGTTATGTAAAGCTTTCCTTAAAGGCACTTTTTTACTCAGACCCAATATCAATGAGCCCCCAGCCCCTTGGGACCTAAGTCTTGTTCTAAACTCATTGATTTCACCACCCTTTAAACTCGCATCATCTTGTGATTTGAAGTTTTTGTCATGGAAGACTCTCTTTTAGTAGCCATAACCTCTGCCAGATGGGTATCGGAATTACAAGCTCTTTCTATTTGTTTCCCTTATATCATTTTCTACAAGGATAGGGTATCCTTGAGAACTAATCCATCATTTCTTCCAAAAGTCTGTTCAGAGAATAATATAAACCGATCCATTGAATTGCCTGTGTTTTTTTCCAAACTACTGCGACAAGGCAGAATATAAATTGCACCAGTTGGATGTACATAGGCAGCTACGCTTTTACTTGCATAGAAAAAAAGGCATCAGGAAATCTGACCAACATTTTGTGTCCTTTTCTGACAAAAAGAAAGGGTTACCAGTTTCCAAAGTAACTTTTTCAAAATGGCTGACTGATTTCAGTTCTTTCTCTTACAGTAAGAATAATAAACAACTACCTGGGAAGATAAAGGGACAGTCCACAAGAGCAGTCTCTACATCCTTGGCTTTTCAATCCAGACTTCCTATAGACTCAGTTTGTGCAGCTGCCACATGGGTGAGACCTCATACCTTTATCACTTATTACAAATTAGATGTGGTCTCCCGGAACAGGTCTTCATTTGGATCCACTGTATTAAAGCGTATTTTCTCTTGAACCACCCTGGGATTAAGGTGCTATACATAGTTCTCCACTTCACATAGGGTATATATTAGATGACTGACCATTCCGATGTTCGAATCATAGATGGTCGACATCATATGATCAAATGTCGGAAAGGTCAAAGGTGAAAGTCAACAATCAGGATGGGGAATTTTCCCTTTCTACACTGAAGTGCATTCTTGGAGTTGGTATGTTTAAGTAGGTGGCGTGTGGGGGTGCAGCCCCCCACATGGTGGGTACAGGGATGCTTGCCCCCCTGCTCAGAGCGGTAAGGTATTTTTTTTTTATTTTATTACATAGTTGATGTTTCGAACTTCGCTCATATGAGTTCACTCATGTGAGGTTCGAAGTTTTGAAACTTTGACTATATAATATAGACCCTTCACACACATGTCTTCTGGACATACTTGATTTGCTATACAACATGACTGTGTTGCTGTCGCCCCTCTTTGTTGTGGTGACAGTCTAAATTCAGCTAATATTCTGTACATATTATCATTTTACACTGTTGAAGAAGTGGATAGCTATGGTTATTTCCTACATCACTCCTGCATATTCCTATATTGCTTTCCCTTTGTTCTTCCCCTGTTTGAGCAGTTACCTCCATGCAATGCTGCCTAAACATGCTGTGTTACAGTAACTTAGAGTGCATCTAGAATAAATTATTATTTCATTGCATTATAAATACATATTTAAAACTATTAAATACATCTAGATTCAAACCCTGTATCATCTGGGCTCCAAAAACTCTGTCAATCCATTTACATCTACTGCCACAGAGTCAGTTAGGCAGCAAGTGTGTTTCTTACACTCAGTACTGTCCACACTGTTAACTGCTGCACCTCTTCACTTAGCATGATTGCACAAAGGTAAGAAAACCAATAGAACTCTTATAATTTTTATTAATAGAGGAAGCTTGCATTTGCTCACTGCTTAACTACACACAAATGGAGAAAGCAGTATAAAATGTGTATCTTACATGTGCAAACCCTTTGCCATTGATCATGCAAACCAGCTATTCGGCGGTGTGCTATGGAAAGTACTCATTAGCATGTATTACTTATGTTTACTATCAATTTAGTCTTTATCCCATGAATGTACGTGTAAAAACACAACCATGGAAAAGGACTTTTAAGGAAAGAACATCTATTTACACTGTAGTCATATGTTACCTGCACCCATGCACTTGAAACTTGGTCTGTTAGTACTTGTTCTACATGTTCCCAAATATATCAAATACACTAAAGAAATAAATAAAAAATGGCTCTTATATATCACATACATGTTTATACTGACAGTACCCATTCAGATTTTCAAGTACTTGTAGTAATGTGGACAGCTGTTTGCATATAGTTTGTAAAGCTGTCTTTTTAAGGTATACCTATACATTGGAAATACAGCAGCAAATGCTACACTTTGCACAGTCATCAGTTTGGTTACATGCAGATCTTTAATATTTTGACAATTGTACATGGCTAGCCATCCATTTCAGACAGCCTTCCCAACATTAGCAACTTGGACAATTGGATGGGAAACTGGAAATTCATCCCTGATTTGGTAGCTATCTCTCTAACACACACAAGAAGCCTGTAAATGGTTCATCTCCCAAGCCCATGCTTACATTTATCAAAGGTTTCAGACCTTTTCAGAGATTTGGGATGCATGGCTAGGCTTAAAATGCCCTCATGGTCATTAGCCTAGTAAACAGCTATGAACCTATGAACATCTCACAAATATCCAATGCTGATGTAAAAGTCAGATTTGTGCCATGATGCATGCATTAAGTATTGAATTCTCTACTCAGTGTACTTACGTAGGAGTTCTAATCTCACTGCAATCAACTGGGGTGTGTGTGTGTGTGTGTGTGTGTGTGTGTGTGTGTGTGTGTGTGTGTGTGTGTGTGTGTGTGTGTGTGTGTGTCTGTCTGGTCAAAAGAGCATAACCATGTATCCTGCACTCATCAGTACAATTCCATGGAGTACCAGTATTTTGACATTTTTACAAGCCTACACATCCATTTCATTCAGGCCTCCCAACATCTTCTCTCAAACATCCAGTGATGATGTTATCCACTATAAATAGTCCTGCAGCTTTGTAAAAGTAATACATGTTATGTAGAGCTTGAGTTAAGCACTGTGCTCTGTAAATAGGTAGGTAGGGTTTCTATTCTCACTGTGGTCGATTGATATGTTTGTATGTGTTCAACTGACTGATATTCAAGACAGCATTTTACACCATCATGTAAGACAATGCTATTACCATCATCTCCTCACCAGACACTGCTGATGTCATCAACTATAAAAACATAGTTGTTCCATGGCACTTGCATTAAAGTACTGTGCTGTGTAACTAAGTAGGTAAGAGGTTCTATTCTCAATGCATTCAATTGGTGTGTGTGTGTGTGTGTGTGTGTGTGTGTGTGTGTGTGTGTGTGTGTGTGTGTGTGTGTGTGTGTGTGTGTGCGTGCACCTGTGTGCCTTCACTTGGTTGATATTGAACAGAGCATTTTGCAGCACCATGTAAGACAATGCTATTACCATCTTCTCATCAGACACTGCTGATGTCATCACTTATAAAGTGTTTTCCAACACTCTAAAAGTCAGACTTGTGTTGTGGAACTTGTGTTAAATACTGAGTTCTCTAGTTGGTGTGCTTTGTTAGGTAGGGGATCTGTTCTCACTGTGGTCAGCTGGTGTGTGTGTGTGAGTGTGTGTGCGTGTGTGTGTGTGTGTGTGTGTGTGTGTGTGTGTGTGTGTGTGTGTGTGTGTGTGCTTGCTCAGTTGGCTGACATTCAAAAGACCATTTTACACCAGCATGTGGGACACTGCTATTGCCATCATCTTCTCATCAGAAACCGTTGATGCCATAACTTATGAAGTGTTTTTCAGACACTCGAAAATGCAGACTTGTGCTGTTGCACTTCTGTTAATTAATGTACTTTGTAAATACTTAGGTAGAGGTTCTATTCTCACTGCAGTCATATGTGTGTGCAGTAAACAATCCCTATGGTGAAAATTTTAGAACAATATGTGAGTACACAGCTATGTCAAACCTTACTGCGGACATCTCACTGTAACATATAATGGTGATGTCATCCTGTAGAACTTGCACTCTGACAGTATTCAAGACAGACCTATGCTGTGATGCTGTGGTTGTAACATTGACTACTGTGTTTGCAAGCTACTTTACCTACATATATAGGGGTTCTAATCTGACAACAGGTGACTTGTCTGTCTATACATAAACCTATCACTTTTGAGACAATTTTACACAGAGATGAGACTCCACATCCATGCCTTACACTCCTCCCAACATGTTTTCCTCAGCATACAATGATGCTATCACACTCCATAAAGTGCAACATGACAACGTTGCTACTGTGACATTGCATGGCATTCATAGAATCATAGGTTCATAGAACGTTACTAGGCTATTGGCCCTGAGGCCCATATAAGCCTTGCCAAGAGTTTAGCCCATGCTTAGACAAGTCAGCACTTGATGCCCCTGTCCAGCAGGGACATGGGTAGAATCCCATGGGTGTATTTACTGTTTCCCATCCAGTTATCCAGGTTGTACTAAAAGGGGTAAAGAGGTACTCTGCTTAACATAGAGAGGGAGTCTATCCCACAGATGGGAGAGTCTCTGGAACACAAATCTTTCCCGCCAACAAGTCCAATTGATGTTACAGACCAGGTTGAGGCCACACATGCAGGTTACTCAAGCAGAGTTTTACTTCTGGATATGCAGCAGTCCCATCAAGGTGGAGACCACCTTGTGTGCCAGACAGAGGTCACCTCTGAGGAGTCTGTATGAAACTGAGTAGAGGGATAGGCATTTAGCTTATGTGTGTATGGTAGATTTTTGAGGCCCTGGATTCTCCATATGAGGAACCTCTGTGGTCTCTCCAGCTGCTGCAGGTGCTTTGTGCGGTGCATGCCAAACAGGGCATTGTACCCAATAATGGGCCTTATAAGGGAAGAATACAGGGATGTTATGACCTCCTTGTCCCTGGATGAGATAGCCTTACTTAAGAGGTGGGCCATGGAAAAGGCTTTCCATACAATGGATGCACCATGGTGGTCAAAAGTCAGGTTGCTATCAACCTGGGTGCCCAAATCCCCAATGATTGATTGTGTCCTTAGGACATTATTATTAATGTGATAATTTGTGGGGATGTCACTCTTCCCGAAGGGGATGATGATGCATTTTTTAGTATTCAGTTTGAGGCCATGTTTCTGGCACCAATCATTTGTTTGGGTGAGACCATCTTTAAGGATATCCACATCAATAGGGGAATTGATGACAGTGCAAACTTGGTCAGCCATAGCACACTGGTTTTTGGCCTACACCTCAGAAAAGTATATCCCAAATAACAGTGTCTCCAAGACCAAACCCTGGGGTACGGTGCTCATTACGGGTCTACTGCTTGAGGTGGCTTCCCCTATTTTGACAAGGTGGGTTCTATAAGTGAGCCAGTTAGCTACCCATCTGGGAACATACGGATTGATGCCTAGTTTAGAGAGTTTATCTATTATGCCCAAGTGGGGAATAGTGTTGAAGGCTTTGGCCAGGTAAAGGTAGGTGGTGTGCACCGTCTTCCCCTCGTCCATGGCCCATGGCTTTGGTGACTGTCTCAAAGAAGTCAACCAAATTTAACAGACATGACCTCCCTTTGATTAAGCCAAAGTATGTGAGATCAAGTGTTTGGAGGTTAGATCCTTGTTAATGAGGTCCATGATAATCCATTCCATGGCCTTTCAGATCAGGCTAGTTAGGCTGATGGGCCTATAATTTCCTGGATTGGTGGACATTCCACCTTTGTGCAAAGGGATGACAGCTGTCCCCCACTCAACTGGGACAAAGCCGGTACTCAGGCTTTGGTTGAATAGAGCGCTTAATGGTGCTGCAGTTTCCTGCCTGAGTTCATGTAGGATTCAGTCTGGGATGTTATCAGGTCCCATGGAGGCTGTATTTTTTGCCTTTGAGAGAGCAGTGAGGACCTGTTCCCTAGATATAAAGGGAAGGGGGCAGGTACTGGGAATGTCCTGATTTACTGATGGGGGGACAGATGGGTGAAGTTTTCGCTGAATCTGTCAGCCAGCAAGTTTGCTATATCTACGGCATTTGTATATGTGGTGTCCTTGACCACCAGTTCTGAACAGATCTGGGTGCTTCCTTTGAGATTACAGACATATGTGAAGAAGGCCTTATGATTGTTTCTAGTAGATGTGGCCAATTTGGACTCAAAGTTAGCTTTGGATGATTTCACTAGTGCTCTTATTTGCTTGTTCATGCTGATGAGAGATTGCTTCCAATTGGGCACCTGCTCTTCTTGGTCCTGGACAGCAATTTTTTCCTTTTGTTATAGAGTTTATTTATTGCAGATGTCCACCAGACAGGTTTACTCTTCCTTGTGAAGGATGACTTAGTCCTTTTGGGTATTCTTGATTCCATGCATCTATATAAATGCTCGTATAGTGCTTTGGTATAGTTTTTGGATATTGGTGCCAGTTCCTTGAGAGGGGTGGTGAAGCTGTTTATACCATCCTTCAGGAGGCTGCAATCTGCTTCAGAGAAGTTTTTGTTTGACTCTAGCTAGAGGGGGATTGGGAGAGATGGTAACTTCGAAAGTTACCGCTGTATGGTTGGAGATTACCAGGGAGGATGATACTGCAGGGATGCTGCAGTGGTTATTCATGTTAGTTGATAGCAAGTCCAAGATATTATCACCTCTTGTAGGGATATCGACTAGCTGTTCCAAAGCATTTGCACTGACAAAATTGAGGAATCTCTGGGCATTTGCATTCTGGCATGACTAGTTCTTCCAGTCTGTGTTTGGGTAGTTAAAGTTACCCAGGATCAGGGTAAAGGGTTGAATCTTGATAGATTCAAAGAGGTCCAGATAGCCAGATTGGGCATCTTGAGTCAGATTTGGGGGCTGGTAGCTTGCTATGATTTGTATAGAAGTTTTGTCAATGGTTAACTGCACCTGGAATGTGTCCTGTGCGTCATACTGTTTGACCAACCTGGAGGTGTGTATGTCTTTAATATATATTGAAACTCCACCTCCTTTGGCTTTACTGCCCACGGTTTGGGGTCTGAATGTATGATAGGACAAATAACCAGATAAGGCTGGGGTGCTCTCAGCAGCTTTGAACCAGGTTTCTGTGACTACACGATTGTCAGCATTTTCCAGGGTTAAGAATGCTTGCCATGAGTGCAGTTTTATGTTTAGAGTCCTAGTGTTTAGCAGCATGACCTTTAATTTGCATTTTGCTGAAATTTTTATGTTGGTAGTTTTAACATCATCACTTTTCTTAAAAAAGACACTATGGGGGAGGCAAGAGCCTTTGTCAGAAGCCTGAAGCCCAAGTGAGACAGATGCAGGCCATCTCTGGCAAAGGATTGTGGTCTGTCGATCATATCTTACCAGGCTGTCAGGTACTGGATCCACCTGGAATGACACTAGAAACTAAGCCAATTGTTAAATCAATCATTTTCTCTTTGTATTGAGGCATCATTCTGGGTGACAGTAGAATGCTGCTTAAGGCTAGGAACATACATGCCTGGGACACATATTCAGCGAGTTCAATCATGTCTGTCTTTATATAGTTCAGGGAGGTATGTCTCAAGTCATTCACGCCAACATGGACTATGACAGAGTCATAACAGTACCTGCTGTTGAGAGACCTGAGTGCATATGCGATATGGCAGATTCTGGCCCCTGTCAGACAACTAACCATGACTTTCTTCTTACCCAGCCTGGTGAGATGCATATCTGTGTGTCTGACAATGGAGTCTCTGAAGACTAATATGTTGGGATTATGGTTAAGCCTTCATGGGTGTGAGACACAGGTGTGTGAACTATGCATGATATGTAGTGTGAAGGGCTGTGGAGATTGCATGTGTTGTTGCCTCAGAGGTCTCCTTTGTTTGAGTAAATTTTTGTTGAGGATCTCCACATATATGGGGGGTGTTGTGTAGGTGTGGATGGTGTTTGAGGTATAGTGATTGTGTTGACAACCTTCTCAGTGCCAGATATACTGACTTGTGAGGGGGAGAGCATAGACTCTAGATTCTTAATGTAATTGCATCTCTCGCAAATTGTGCTCCTAGGTGGTAGTAGTAGATGGTTGTCTCTGTACATGAGACAGTTGCTACACTGCCTCAGGATGCCTATATCAACCAGACTGGCAGGAGAAACTGTAGTAAATTGTCCATTCATATTTGTCAGAATATGAGGGAGAAAACCCAGGGAGAGCTAAGGGGTAGGCCTAAAGCCCAAGTGTTTAAACCAAAACTAAGAGGCTTAGAATAACACTTATAATTTAATAAACAGGCTATAAACAAGCAGTAATAAATGCAACAGTAAAGATGCAATTGAACACTTTAGAGAACAAGCAGTAGCAAGTAGCAGAAAAAGCAAGATGAAGTAAAAGAGTAGAAGGAAGAAACAAACTCAGTAAAAGCAGCTGAATAAAATGTTTTTTTTTTTGTTTGTTTGTTAGTAAAGTGGAAAGGGAGAGAAGAGGAACAAAAGATAATTCAAGGTTAAGGAACTAAGGGGGTTGGCCTTCCCAAAATTATCTCTGTATTAGGTAGAAAGAGCTAATAAGATGGGACTGGGAGTAGTGTCCCAGATCATATTTACAGTAGGCAATAGCAAAAGCCACCAACTTTAAGAACACCATGACAGCTGGGTGGGAGAAAAGCAAAATGTCAACCAGAGGTCAGCAAATATATAAATGCAGACAAATAAAGTAAACAATTCAGTCACACAAATAAATAAAAACAGTGCAGTACTGTTAAGCAAATAAATAAAACTAGTGCAATACAGATAAGAAACACTGAACAGTTAGATAAAGTACAAAAATATACTTATGTCAGCTCTAATTCAAGACTGTTTAAATATTCTATACTTACACAGGTGTAATGTTCAAATCAGGCCCAGTCGTCTGCTGCTGCTGCTGTGTGTGTGTGTGTGTGTGTGTGTGTGTGTGTGTGTGTGTGTGTGTGTGTGTGTGTGTGTGTGTGTGTTGTGGTTGGTGGTACGTTATGGCCATTGTACGATCTTTGGAATCATTCCTCATTGCACTACCACTTGGAAAACCATTCATTTAGCCCCATGCATCCACCACCCATATTTTCCCTCTGGCCACATGATATTCTTTCTGCAGTGAAGTGGAGGATGTCCTCATGTCAAATATGCATACACACGTCATGAAGCAGAATCTTTCCATGAGCCTGTGCAAGCCATCTCAAGAGCACTGTATGTGTGATTTCTAATTCTATTATGGTGTGGTGTTCCATATGGACAGTGACAGGATGTAATGCAATCAGACAAGTACACACAAACACACAATATGATTACTATCTTCCATAATATAGATATAGTAATTTTGTTTACATGGTATAATAATGGCTAGGATTTCATGTGATGTTGGCCATTAGCCTAATAAAGTCCCATGTCCCTCTGAATGGTTGACATGTCAATGTTGCTGTCATTCACATGTGCTATATTGAGGTGTGGATGTACAGTATGGCTACACAAGTGTCTTATGATCTGTGATTATTTATTTATTTATTTTGATATTTTTTGACTGGGTTAGTCCAACTGGGCAGATGCCCCTTTCAGTGGAGACTCAAAGAAAAAAGCTCCCATAATTATACAAAAATATAGACAAAGGAATACCATAAGTGACGGTACAATTACTTTCTATACTATGCTCAATGCAATTATTAATGGATTTATAGTAATACGTAGGTATCCTTGAACATTTCTGAAGATTCAAATAAACCATAAGAGTATATAGTTACATTCCATACAAAAACATCAAATGATTACAAATAACATTTAGTAAGATCAATATAGAATATGACATCATGTCGGGATCTGAGAGAAAGTCGTATGGCCTATTTTATGGAAATAGATGTAAGGGTTATAGAGAATTTAGGTGAAGAGTAGAGAGAAGGCAAGAAAGAGGTAGATTAGGTTGGGTCAGTACACAAGCAAGTCCACGAGTTAAACAGGGTGTCTTTTAATGTTTTTTTTTTAAACAATAAGTGTCGGGAATCAGTCTTACATGTAAGGGTAGTTTATTCCAGGCTTTGGCAACTAAGTGCTTATAGATTAGTTTGCCAATGTTTCTACTGGGTTTATATATCTCCAAAAGGTGTTGATCAGATCTAGAGAGTATCTGATTAGGAGTGTAGAGGGAGATGAGAGTTGCAAGACCAGCATAGGAATTGGGCTGGTTAAGGATATTGTGAGTTAGGTGTAGCTGAGGAAGAAGGAGTTGTCGCATTTCAGGCCACTGAAGGATTTTTAGAGATAGGCAATGGTGTGAGCAATAGGGTTTATTTGACACAAATCAAGCAAATTTATTATTAGAGAGTTCTAGCTTAGACAAGAGATTAGCTTGTAAGTCAGTGAGAACTGGGGCGGCATATAAATGGGTGGGTAGTAGACAGGCCAGAGAAAGAGAGAATTTAGTTTAATTTGTGAGGAATTTTTTGTGTCTATGAAGTAGGCCTAGTTTATGATGGGTCTTTTTAATGCAGTGCTTTATGTGAAGATCAAATTTTAATTGGTCATCTATTATTGCCCCTAGTAATTTAGTGTGGCTTTCTACATTAATAGTTGTGTTGTTGAGGGAAGTGACAGTAAAGGTATGCTTTAGGTATTGGAGAGATTTTGGGAGAAAGAGGAGAAATTTGGTTTTATTAGGGTGAGAAAGAGCTGGTTGAAAGTTAGCCATTTTTCAACAGAGTGAAGAGATTCTTGAGTGAGGATAAGGAAGCTAGATTGTCAGAGTAGGAAATAATTGTACAGTCACAGCATACTGAATTAAGGAAGAGTGTGGACAGGATGTGTGTAAGTTGTTAGTGAAAATGTTGAATTGTAGGGGTCCAAGAATGAAGCTTTGGGGAACCCCAATATGAAGAGGAAGGAAGGGGGAGAATGCAGAGAGCCATTTAACTGACTGTAGTCTGTTTGAGAGGTAGCTTGCAAACCAGCAGAGAGTAGAGTTAGATAGACTAAGGTTAGATATTTTAGACAGAAGTAGGCTGTGGGAGACAGTGTCAAAGGCCTTTGAGAGGTCAAGGACTTGACAGGAGTCTAATTTATTGTTGTCTCTGGACTTAGAGATAGCCTGTGTAAATGATACTAGTGCAGTGGATGTACTGTGAAATGGGTGAAATCCGTGTTGGGTAGGGTTTAGGAGATTTTCTTGTAGAAGATGATTAAGGAGCTATTTATGGATGCACTTCTCCAGAATCTTAGTTAGAAGGTACATAATGGCTATAGGCCAGAAATTAGAGAGGTCATTTGACTTTCCTCCTTTATGTCAGGGTATAACATAGAACTTCTTCCAGATATCAGGAACCATGTTTTCTTGGCTAGATCTGTTTATAAGTATGGAGATGGGATATACGATGGATTTTTCAGCTAGTTTAAGGAACAGAGGTGGTAAGTTATTGACAGAAGGGGAGCATGTTTTGAGTTTGCTGAGAAGACCTTTGATATAAGCAGTGGATACAGGTTGAAGAGAGAACTGGGTGGATGGAAAGGGGGAGGTAGAGGGGTAGGTACATGTATCTCTTTTAGTTATTTTCTGAACTGAATCAATGAAAAAGGAATTTAGAAGTAGAGCAGTGTCTAAAGGAGATGAGTTAAGGGAGGGAGAGGGTGTGGAGTGAATTCCAGGGTGTAGGATTTTGTTAATAGTATTCCAGAATTTTTGGGGTTAGATTGTTGGATATTTTGTGGTTTTAGGTAAAAGTTGCTCTTATCCTGGTTGATCTGATTTGTAGTTAAGTTACAAAGTTATCTGTATGAGTGTAGATTGGAAGGAGACTTTTTTTCCAGTTTTTCCTGGCATTATCTCTTTTGTACATGAGGAAGTGGGTGCCTTCAGTTATCCAAGGTGCAAAGTTAGATTTTCTTCTAATTTTCCTGACAGGGGCTAGGGACTTAAGAATGTTTAGGAAGATGCTGTTGAATTTTTGGACAGCATCCTCTAGGGGGAAGTCATAGAGGAAGAATCAGTTGACAGAAGATAGCAAATGATTGAGGGTGTCTTGGCTGAAGTTAGAAAGTTTGCAACAGTTTCTATAACAGTGAGATTTATGTAGTTGAAGGGACTGTCTTTGAATATAGGTTGGAAGGTCATCTCTAAGGGTGTCAGGCAGTGTGGAGGGGTTGTGGTAATGGTTTAGTTTGGAAGTGAGGATCCAGTCATGTGAAGAGGTGGTATTAGTATGTTTGCTCAGACGAGGGGGAGAAGTGATTAATTGTGAGAAACTATAAAGGTTTATTTTAGAACTGGGAGAGTCTGGGGTTAGAGAATTCCAATTGATGCTTACATCACCCAGTATAATTGTTTCATAGGAGATAGCTTGTGAGATCTAGGAAAGAACATGTTTGAGGAGAGGGATTTTCTTCCCTGGAGGAATATAGATGGGAGCTATTTTTTGTGGCTATTCAAGCTGCAGGCATACCTCTCAACTGTACCGAATTCCTCGGTATTTACCAGGTTTGAAGTCCAAATAATGGGGTGCCACAAATTTGCAAGTGGCCCCTTTAATTCACAAATTTACCACCTTTTTTTTAAAAATGTTTTCGGCTTTTTTTGCTCGGCTTTTTTTAATGACATTATCACGTGCAGAGGTGTGCGTGATGATGTCAGCTTTGTGAGCAGCCTGCCAGACTGTCGCAATTCGTCTGAGGGCTCGAGGGGACTGAGTGTTTATGTTTTATGACTTGGCATGTGTGTTGCACTTGACTTGAGTCATGTCTCGCATACTGCAGCAGCTCTTTCAGAATTATTGAGAGAGAGGGACATGATTGGGAGCACAGCTGAGCTGACAGCAACAGTCAAAGTGTTTTGTGTTTTAAAATAATCTTATATTTATTTAGTTTAGAAGGCAGGCAGCCCTGCCCCAAGCCAGACTATTGCAGAAGGACTAGCAGTGGATCAGAGTAGAGCAATCTCGTCAGGCTCAGAGCAGTGTTGTGGTCATGAAAAAATATATATTATTTCTACTTCTTCCCCCAGCTTCTCCTCCACCTCCAGCAGGTAAAATAAAGACAAAAATAAAGATATAAAGAAAACAATTTGCTTTGTTTTGACTTTTGAGTTATAACATAGTCTTTTTCCCCTTATAGCAGCATATGTGTGCCTATCTGCATGCCTCTTGTCATGCCCATCCATCTTGGCATTTGTTTTCTGTTGCACTCTTCTTACAAACATTTGCACCGTGGTTAGCCCGCATCATTGATTTGCTCTTATCTCTTGGGTCATCTGCTTGTTTAAAGGGAAAAGTATTTGTCTTCACTTTTTTTCATGAGATAGTTGATGCCATTGCACATTGCAGTCTAGTTCTTGTAGAAATTTACTTTACCATACGCATTAGCTTTTAGCATATGTGCTTTCTGTCTATGCTCAAGATCAGCCGTCAGCATACTTTATTACTATGTTGTGAAGTCGTGTCCTCTGGAAAACTTGAAGAGGTGTTTTGTTGATATGATACCTTACAGATGAATTACTCATTGCCTGTAACTTTTGTCTTGTTGGAGATGGTCTTTAGTGACCTTATTAAAAAAAAAGAAGCAGAACAGGAAACTTGATGTTTTTAATCACCACCATGTTTTGAGTTCTAGGTTAAACTGCGTACCTGTTACTGTTCTTAAGGTACTAATTGCAGTGGTAATGATAATGAACAGGTACTAATTGCAGTGGTAATGATAATGAACAGGTACTAATTGCAGTGGTAATGATAATGAACAGGTACTAATTGCAGTGGTAATGATAATGAACAGGTACTAATTGCAGTGGTAATGATAATGAACAGGTACTAATTGCAGTGGTAATGATAATGACCAAAGATAGAACGTACTTTATAAATTAGAATTTTTGTATGACGTAGTCTCAGTAGCACTGAAATATGTAGCAGTCGCCAGGATTGCCAAAAATCTATAAAGATTTGCTTGTGTTAGTGACATGTTTTTGCTTGGTTACTTTTGAATGCTATCCCTGCATACCTCTTAATCTCCCAGAGCAACAAATCTGGACAAAGCCAAAAATAATGATGGGACAAAGGTACAAATATACAGTGGTGCTAGAAGCTGTTGATGGCTGGGGAGGGCAGAGGGTGAGAGGAGCACTTAGTGATCTAAAAAGGGCAAGTTATTAATACTATTTACTACCACAACATAGGTTCACTTGGACGACATTTTAAGCTTAGCCAATATCCCTTTTGTTGCATGAATTAACATTGCCTGACTGGTCTTACCTATCCCATGGTTGATAATTGTATATTAGACCTAGTGAGAATAACTGTGATTATACCATAGATAATTTGAGGGGACCCATGTAAGGGATGCCGCATTTAGGAACTGCCTCTCTCCATTAGTGGCACAAGGGGCAATCCTGGAGTACATTTTCTATTATCCATCCTTAGATCCAAGTTGCATTTGAATATGGACAGGGATGAGCTTTATTTTACTTGAATGGATTGTCTGCTCTGGAGCAGTGGTAGTCTCTGTGATATATATCCATATCTCTACAACATTCAGTTTAGATACCTGGATTGAGTAGTTCGAATGCCATTTGACTTGCTGATGTTCAGTGAGTCCATCAGTATTAGGTCGGAGGATGTCTTGTATGCCAGACACAGGTCACCTCTAAGCACTCTGTAAGATATTGAGTATAGTGAAATCTTTGAGGTGGACCATGCAAGACCTATTGTTTAAGACTTGTATCCTTTTAGTAAGGTTGTTGTGTCTTTCGGCTTTTCCCGGTTAGGGGTCGCCACAGCGGAACTCCGGTCCGCTAATGATTGGCAGTAGATTTTTACATGCCAAGTTTCCGGCCCTGACGCACAACCTTCAACGAAGGTACACCCACGCATGTCTCCACACAGAAGACGCTCTAGCTGAAAATCAAACAGGGCAACGTCTTACTGTGAGGCGACAATGCTACCTATCCTTTTAGTAAGGTATTAGTGGGTATTCCAGTTGTTACATGGGTCTGGACAGATACATGTCAAAGTGGGCATTATTCAAAATGATTGACCTAATGAGAGCTTTGTAAAGGGGGACAATAACATCTCTAGATCTAGTCGCAATCAATTTGTTTATAAGCTGTATAATATAGAAGGACTTTCTTATGACTCTGGGCACATGTTGGTCAATAGTTAGGTCACTGCAAACACAAGTTTACAAATGCCAAATAACTGAGTCTGTCCTCAGGGGCTATTGTCAATTTGGCAGTTCCTTGCAGTAGATGACTTCCCAAAGGATAAAATAATGTATTTTTTGGCATTTAGTTTCAATTTATAATTTGGCACCAGTTATTGTTTGGGACAAACTTTCCTGCATGATGGTTAAGTGATTTGGTAATTCATTAACTGCTCCTAGCTTGTAGTCATCTCAGACTTAGTTGGCCAAAGCCCTTTGGTACTTTACTTTTACTTTTGAGATGTATATGCCAAAGAGACAAGTCTCAGCACCGAACCCTTGGGGACTCCATTGGTCTCTTTCTAGAGGTAGATTCCCCTATTTTGATCTCCTGCATCCTGTGAGCAATTTGGCAGTCCAACTAGTGATGTAAGTGTTTGGCCCCAGATGATTCATCTTTTGTACTATACCTGAATAGGGAATTGTGTCAAAAGGCTTGGCCAGGTCAAGATAATGTGGTGTGAACTGTTTTACCTTCATCCATTGCTTTGGTGACAAGAGCAAAGCTTAAAATTTGCCCATGATATTGAGTCTTTGACACTTTCTCCTGATTCTTTCCCTAAGAGGTTAAGAGATCAGAGCATATGTTTGGCTGTCCCTAATTTTGTCATATTTTTTGGTCTGTTCTTCATAATATGTGTGATTTTCTGGCAAAGTTATGAGGATTGCAAAACTTAAATAATGATAAGACACTTGAGTTTCAGACTTGTAGACTTCATATCCTTCAGAAAATATAGGCTAATGCAAAACCTGTTATTCTAGCAACAAGCATATAAGAACAATGTTATATTTAAAATTTGTCTCTGATTCTGGACCTTTGATCTTTATCCTGACCCATTACATGTTTTGCTTTATCCCCTGAACTATGAGGTTTTGAAGTTTAAATGAGAACTGTGAGCAAAAGCTGTTTACCACTTTCAAGCTCGACATGTAGCATTTTTTTAATTTGTTCAATTAAATAAAAAAGTGCAACAAAAACTGGGTAACTTGAAAAATAACACCAATAATAAATAACCTAACTGAAGGCTTAAAGTTAGGTAACTTGGAAAATAACAATAATAATAAATAACCTAACTGAAGGCTTAAAGTCAGGCAAGAAGCTTTAATAACTTTTTATAAGCGGAATAAAAATCACTATATTATTTATTGTTCTTTTAAATAATTTAATGTTTCTGGTATGACTTTACAAAATCTAACAAAACCGGGCCAACTTGAATTAATGAAAAGAAAAAAATAGTTAAGGCAAGGAAGAAAGTGTATTAATTTCTGAAAACACAGTAACAGCAAAGTTATTCCAGTTTCTTGCCTGCATTGTCTTATTTTATAAGTCTTATTTTATAACCATGACCATCGTTGTTCTCATTATTAGTTTTACTGTTATTACTTCATAAATGACTGCTCAGAATGCACCTAGGTGAGGGCTGCCACTTCAGGTGAATCCACAAAACTGCTCTGACATGTTCAACAAAATGACTGTTATTAATTATTAAATAACAGTGAAAACCATAAACTATCAGAAGTTGGAATGAAACAAAATGTCAGTTGTAAAAAATAAACACTTTCTTTCCTTTGTCAAACACAGAACAAAACTGTTTATTATTTTTTTACAACTGACACTTGTTGTTTCATTCCAGCTTCTGATCATTTATAGTAAATAGTGAAAAATACCAGAGATGGATCATGGTTAAATGAGGCTGTATGCAGAGTAATAGATCTGGCCCCTCGCAGAGCAACCCCTCCTGCAGCAACCCCCTACCACTCCAGCAGCAGCCCCCTCCCCAGCCACTCAAGTGTGGCATTACTTGGCTATTTCTCCTCAGTTACCATAAACACTGTTCAAACCTGTCAGCGTGCATACTGTTTTCTTAATTACTTCTACAATGATTACAGATATTGAAATAAAATAGCACAAGCACTGAGCCATTTGCTAAACAATACAGTCTCACAATGAAAACAGACTTAGCATGAGCTGCAAACGTCTTTGCCTTTGAAACTCACATTCATTGAAACTGCATGAAAACCCACATTGATTTTGTGTCTGGCCAGTGGAGAACTAAACTTACCTCTGGGCTGTTTTCAAACCATAGGCTCCTTACACATTTTTAGGGTCATGCATACATGTATGTGTTCTTTGAGTAACCTTCTTGATTGTATTAAATTATATTTCTTTCATGTATAATACAGCACCATTTGTTAGAATGTGTTTTAAATTTGTAGTTTTGAACAGTCTTCTAGTAAGCAATAAAACAAAATGTATGAACCAATAATGTCAAAACTACCCATTTCGGAAAATTTCAACCATAAAAGGCCACTCAAACTTCTGTCATTCCAATTCACCAATATCAGTAAACACACAAAATTTCTGCAGAAGTAAAAGTCATCTAAAAAATTCCACATTAAAGGGATCTGTAATTAATAAAGAGGTTGCTGCTAGGAAACAATTTTATTTTTCATTGTTTCATCTGCAAATAAAGGGCCTGTTGCACTTGAAGAATACATTTCCTATGTTACATTAAAAAAATGATAAGCTAGAAATATTGCAATAGGGAATGGATGGCAAACTGATAACAGGTTCATAGTTACCAGATAACTCCTCCAAAGGAGGACATTCACAGGACTGCAGCATCCACTCCCTTTAAAGTACAACACAGTACAGTATCAGTGATTCATCTGCATACTGCGGGAGTAGAACCCACACCCTTCTGCATCAAAAGCAAGTTGTGCTACTAACAGTACTAACAGACTTGGCATAAGCAGCACTAAACTTCTCTTTCCCGGAAGCTCTCAGCTCCTTGTAAAATCCACTTGACACTCAACTAAATATCTCAACTCTGCAGCACAAGAAATTTGGAAAAAGCAAAAATTTATTTGTGGGGAGGAACAAGGGCCCAGACCCAGGGACACATTTTAAACATTGTTTGTATAATCTTAGAAATTTACTTGCATAAAAGTTTTGTTACCATGTATTTTCTGAAAGACAGGAAGACTGAAACAAAGGGCTATCGTTATTTAGTGAATTCATTTTTCACTGATTTGCCAGAACACCATAAATTTTAAGAGGAACAGATCAAAAGTATGAGCCAAATATTCTGTGAAAGCATAGACAGTTGAGAGCTATGGACTCAATTTCATGATTCACAAGTTGTGGCATGGGTAGAGAATTCAAGCTCATTTTTTTGTGCTGAAGGTGCAGGGGTTGAGACTGAGTAACACTAACCACGAGGTATACCTAACTGTGGCATTGCACACACATACACACATACATCAATAATAAAATAAAATATGAACCAGTGAAACACTCAGGTAAGGAGCAATAAGAAAACATGAAGAAAATAAAATACGAACCAGCAAAACACTTGGGCAAGGAGCAATAACAAAACATGAACCCAAACAGCAATGATCAACAAAAACACTTGGAGGCAAGGAGCAATAAGAAAACATGAACCAAATTGCCTGAGCAAGGAGCAGTAAGAAAACATGAACCAGCAAAAAAAACTCTCAACTTTCCTTACCTGGAAGCAAGAGTCTAGCAGCAAGCAGCAATGATCGAGAAAAACAATTGGGGGCTGGAAAACTCTTGGGCGTGAGGCACTGACTCACGCACTTACCTCACTTAATGGAACAGTTGCTTTAACTTCCACGCGCTGTGTTTAAATCTGTGTTGGCATGAGTGTGACGCATCCATGGATCCTCCTTAAAGAAGATGCTGGCCAGAGTGCACCCCTGCCCCGGTAATCTATGTTGCTTGGTGCTGGATCAGGCTAGACATTCATTTTTAGTTCTTTCCCCAAGAGACAAGATGGTAGCTGTAAAAGTGTGGGGGGGGGCAGTCCTCCCCCGCTGTCCTATGGTTTTGGCCCCCTTGCAAATATAAGAAGAGATTTTAAATATTGCTCCTATAAACTCAAATAGTTGGTAGTATAACAGATTTCGTATTATTATGTGTTTTCTGAGGGATACGAAGTCTGAAATTCAAATGTCTTTCATTATTTATTATTATTTAATGTCTTCAATCTTCATGTTGGCATCTCGCAATTCCACTGGAGAGGATGGGGTTACATGTTTATGTATGCAAATGTTATGCTAATCAATGTTCTGATTTTTGGACAGTTGTACCTACTTTTCATGGACCTTTGTCCAGGATTTTGATGATTCCAGATTGTGAGGTATGGCTGCAGCTAGCTAACAGGACCTCTGCTAGGTTGAAATTTGGAGGACCGAGAAATATAATGGATAAAGAGAGAATATTTCTGAGTACAATAATACTATACCACCCCCTCTTTTTTGTTGAGTCTATCCTGGTGGATGATATTGTAGCCAGGGGGTAAGATTTCACTGTCAGTTTTGTGAGGTTTTACCAAGTCTCTAAGAAGGTCAGGGTGTCAAGGGAGTGCAGAGATATTCAGGAATGTAGTTCAGTAACTTTGTGTAGTATACTTTGACTGTTGAGAGACAGCATGGTTACGTTTCTGTTGGGTAAGAGGAGTTGGTTTGAGGGGAGTAGGTCTGAGGAGGGGAAAGTAATGGTGGAATGGAGAGGGGTGGAGGCTGGGTTGAGGGACAGGAGGTAGCAATAGGTTCAGAGTTAGGGTGTATATCACCCAAGAGAAGTATTTTTAATACAGGAAGTTTTAGTGAGGTAAATTTGAGGTTTTCAAGGATATACTTCAGCTGAATCTTAGGAGATAGTGAGGGCTGTTGAAATATTTTTATTTTGGGCAGGAGGGTTTCAATGTGATTGAATAATGCAAGAGCAGTTTGAACTGTGAAGGTTGTTGAGAGATAAGTGTGTGAAGAGGTAAGAGTAGGGGCAGGGTTTTTGAAAGATAGACTGTCATAATATGTGGTAGAGATAGAGAGGAGATACAAAAAAGTTGCAGTGAGGAGAAGACGTATCATGTTATGCGGTAGAGCAAGGCTGGAGGAGGGATACTTTGGGAAAACAATTGTTATTGGATGGGGTATATGTTAGGGAGGTTTGGTTAAGCCATTCCTTAGTAGGAGTCTTTGTGTAAAATAAAGAAAGTGCAGGTTGATTGGAGGGTTTGAGAAGAGTTTGGGAAGGGCAAGGGAGAGTGGTTAGAATGGATAGAGTATAGGTTTAGAGTATTTGGGGGTGGGTGGACATGGGGGGGTAGGATAGAGTAGTGTAGTAAGCCTGATTGAAGTGAGGGTGAATGGAGCGGGGTTAGTACAAGGTCTCAGCATGCACAAAAGAAAACTGCTACCCATCATGTAATTAGCCAGTAAGATGCAGAGACACTGAACTGGTACAGTATGGATACAACTTCTGCCAAAACTAATTTTACTTTTCAAATTAGAGCTCACAACTCTGGTGGTAATTGAAAGAAATAAAAACAAACATTGGAATAAGCTTAGGTGCATAAATTAGCCTTTGAAATAATCAGGGGGTTATTATATAAGCAGATATAATGGACGAGGGGTGTACTAACAGATAAGAACAAATGGCATTAAGATTGTTGGTGTCACAGAGGGTGTGCTCCTCACTGTATATAGAACACTACACAGAAAACCTATTTTGTGATTTTAGGTTAGATTTTGCAGGTTACACTGTTGTCCTAGAAATTAGTAAAGTCCCAGTCACTTGGCTGATCGCAGTGTTGCTGGTTCAGTCAAAAGTTAATGCAGGGAGGTGGTTTAGATGGGAAACTAGAAGGGAGAATAGGAAAAGTCTAAAATTAGGTGAGGTATGGTAAAACACTGGGAGAAGAAAGACATTAGAACCCAAGTAGAAATAAATAAGTATTTCTAAAGAAAACACTATAAGATAAATGCACGTATGATACTTAGCATTTCTAATGTACACTTACTATGTCATATGCTTTACAGCTATATTACAATGAACCTACAGATTCATTAACACAGAGTTAAGCTCTGTGTAACTTACAGCTACATTAAAATGAACCTATAGCTTCATTAATGCAGAGCTAAGCTCTGGGAGAAATTAACAGGGACAGCAATTAATCTTGGGCGGCCATGGTGGTGCAGCAGTTAGCATTGCCACCTCACAGCAAGAGGTTCTCCAGTTCGATCCTCAGCTGGGGTGCCTTCTGTGCAGAGTCTGCATGTCCTCCCTGTGGTCATGTGGGTTTTCTCTGGGTGCTCCGGTTTCCTCCCACATCCCAAAGACATGCTGTAGATGGATTGACCACTCTAAATTGGTCCTAGGTGTGAGTGCGTGCATGTGTGTGCCTTCTGTGGAAGGTTGGGAGCCGGGCTGGCAACTCGACACCGTAAAACTCTACTGCCAATCATGAGCAGACAGGTGATCCACTGTGGTGACCCCTAACCGGGAAAAAACAAAAGAAGAAGAAGAAGCAATTACAAATTCACCATAGAGTACTTGCGCTAGTCTAATTCTGTATGAGCACATAAATAAACATAGTCTATGTGAGCTAATGTATTGATGGCCATTGATGCCACTGTAGTACATGCTACTTCTATAACACCTGTAGTAATATGCCTCCTGAGAATTGTTGACATGTTATGATACACTGTAATATATACTGTTGGCATATTAGGACACGTGTTTTTGTAGTGGAGCAGGTCAACCTTCTACACAGTTCTCATTCCACCATCATGACACTTTTAGTATTGCACAGGTGTGCATGTGCACATGTCTACATACCATCATTAAAGGTTATGTAACTGAAATCAATATCAATTCATATTGATTACATGGTCACATAAGTCTTGTCTCATACACGATTTTTATGCTGTGGTATACACAACCAGTGTATCACATGTTTTGATGCAATTGCAACCTTGTGAATTCATTTTATGTGCAGTTGTGTTGCTACACCAAAGGATTACTGAAATGGTCAGCAGCACCATTATGTGGTTATTAGCATTTGTGTCAGGAAATGTTCTGCATGAGCCACAAACAACTGATCTCTAATGTGTCCTGGTATGACATGAGGCCTCTCAATCACAACTTGCCTGTGAAACATATATAGGCATATGTTGTGCATGTGCTGTAAGTACATGACATTGGTACAGTTGTCTGACTGTGTGCATTGTAACAGTGTGAAATGTGATGAATGACAAAGGCTGTATGAAGGTCTTGTTACAATTCATTTATTCTAATACATATGAAATATTAAGTGGAATACACAACTAAGCACAGATCTGTTTGTGAACATCAGCAGACATACCCACCCAGAGGACATGGACAACCTGCTAGCTGACAGTTTGTCTCACATGCCACCACCCTGTTGCCACTGAACATCAGCATCAGCCAAAGTGTACATGCAAACATTACTCAGTTTTTATTCTCAGCAGGGGCAGCACATTTGTGCGCTCACCATGGCTAATAAAACAGAAGCAATGGGTCCTGATAACATCACAGGTTGCCTATAGCACGACTTAAAACCTGACCTACCACAGTTGGATCTGTATGTCAATACAGCCTCCAGATAGCCTATGTTCCCATAGACAGGTCTACAGCATCATTCTGACACGGGGGGGGGGCATCACCTGCTGGATGGAGTTATATATCCATCCTGACTCACCTCTGTGAGGTATGCCAGTGATTCATCGTGGATATTCTCTAAAACAACACATGTAATATCTGGACTGTGTAGCAAACCCACTTTTGATTTGTTCAGGCTACCTCATGTCTGTTACATCTCTTCTCTGTCTTCAAGAAGGTTACTAAGAGCATGCATGATGAAAACACTGTCATCCTGTGTAACTTGACCTGGCCAAGACATTTGACACAAATCAACAGCCGGGTATTACAGAGAAAATGTCACAAGTAGTCATAAATACCTATACCACCAAGAGGGTAGACAACTGGGACACATACATGACAGCAAAATATGTTGCAGTGTGGTCACCTCTATCTAGAGTCCAGTGATCAGATCCATACCTCAAAGCTCTGTGCTATGCCCTTTCATGTCCACTATTTAAGTCTCAGACATTAAAACTGACTTATACATCCTTTCTTCAACCTGCTTTGTGGAGGACTGCAAATTGTGGACAACCATTGAATCCAAGTGCGGTATTGGTATAATGCATACAGTATCAACACACACAAGAGACTGATGCCACAGACATGGGGACATGGTAGATGAAGGAAACACATGGGAATTAGTTCCATTATGAATGCAAATACACAAGATAATTGCAATATGGACAACACACCCCTATGAGTAGACCAAGTGGTATGCACACCTGTCAAATAGCCAGGATTGCTCATTATTTCTAATATAGATGCAAAAGTGTCCCTCCAAACACATTCGACAGATGTTGCATTTTATGGGAGGTGTGCTTGATTCCCCTCAGAGATTGCTGACAAATCATAATAGCTGTACAAGTGTGTTCTTGCAGAACCATCTCTGACTGCTCACAATCACATATGTTATGTGGAAGACATGGGATTACTGGTGGTATTATTCTGACATTGTCTATGATTGTGCATGCTTCTGTCTACTATTTTCCATGTGCCTGTTACTACGAGTCCTGCTTGGTTGAGACATGTGTTGACATTACATTTATATTTTGGCAACTCATTTTTCACAGCTTCACAATATGCGCATAATCCCTGTTATATATGCCATCCCTGATATATGTCATGTCCACTGTTGATGTCAGGATGCTTATATCAGAAAGTATACTCTCCATTGATATATAACCATGTGTGATAGTCACACAATATACAATAACAGTGCGGTCAGTACTATATTACATTGAAATGTGATTAGTGTTTATGCCACCACTGTCTTCATTGACATGCCCTCATGTGCTGTACATTATCATGTTTCACCTGTCCTCTTCCCCTGTGTTCATTCCTACAATTCATCTGCACATCCCTTTTCCATACACACACTTCCCCTATTTTTTAATAACTCAGTCTATGTATCCTTGGTGATCATTTACGCAACCTTTACACAGTATGCCTGACACAGGTTTTCACAATACACTGCACTGTATACACGTTCATGTAATGTGTTGGAAATATAATATATTGCTTTATTAATAATCCTGGTAATCACTTTGGCATTCTTTGCAATCCTACTGACCTAGTTTGCTTGCAGTTAAACAGGTTTGCATGACTGCTAATGTCCATTTTGCTATACAGGTTTTTGTTGCCAGCTACAAAACTGTGCTTGTTTATGTTGCTCATTATGAAAACATGTAAACTCTATATAGGCTTTGTGCTAAGACTACACGGAGTTTATTGAATCCCCAGTATAGTTTATTTTCTATAAAGGAAAATGTTCATGTACTTTGATATTTTAGCCCACTTCTTGGCTGAGTTTTCTGTATTGTTATATCTACTAAAACTGTATAACAGAAGGTACCACACAATGTTTTGCATACTACATGAAAACATCTGGGATAGACATTAAACAAGTTACTTATTTAAAAGATCAGTCGATTATTCATGCAGAGGAATAAATACTATGTTGTTACATGTGTTAATTTACAAAGTAAGATATTCTACCTGTAAAACCTGGCTGCTCCATACTATTCACTGGGTTTATTTTCTTTTTGGCTTTATGTGATAAATTGGAATGGTAGCTTATATACTATTTGAGACAGTAAAGTATGTTTGGGTACAGCCTTTGATGATATTGCAGCATGAGATTACAAATCCAAGTATATTTTCAAGGGATGTGACCTTATCAAGCAAATCAAGATGCAAATTCATACATAACTGACACACTTTCACAGTTATATGACTTAGAATAATATGTGTTGAGGGTTCTTTCTAACATAATGAAATTACTTATGTTTGCAGAAACAATCCACTGATCATTTTACAAGCATAATTTTTAATGAGGTAGTCATCTAAACCAAAGTAGGGTCTTCTATACATGCATATCAATGTTTTTACTTGACAATGCAAAAACTGAAACAAGACTAGTAAAGATAGTCCCTGCCTTCCCAGACTTTCTGTCCACTTCTGTTGTTTACAAGCATGGAAGTGACCTCTACCCTTAGATAATGATAATTTCATCCTAGATTAAAGAAAAGCAGCTGTTGCTCTGTTGCATTTTACCTTGAAGCAGTCTTTGTTTTCTATGGAACTGGATGAACCAGCATGTGTAAACTGGTCACAGGATCTGGTAAAACAGTAACTGTTCAGTTTTTTCACTTCATTTGCATGCTTTGTGAAGTCCTTGTATGCCACGGAAGCATCTGTCCCCTAACAAATATTGCACAATACAGGAAAAAGAAGCATTGCTCCTTCAGACTTGTTTTGACCTGCATACTACAATTATAAAAGAAAATGAGGAAGACTGGAATGTTACTGGTCAAAGGAAAAATTTCTACAGGCAATAGGAACAACATATCTGGGTGATTTTACAGAGGTCTGGTCATGACATTTGCTGACAAACATATAAGCTTAAACTAGGCAAATTTATTTTTTAGTAGTCATAATTTTTGTTTAACCTGCACAATGGGAATTCCAAAATTTCATTGGCTGAATTATATACCATAACCAAGTTTCAGATTTGCAGCTTTTTTATTTGTTGAAGTGTAGATTGTCATTAACTTGTCTAAAAAAATTGCTTAAATGTGAAAAAGAAACAATCTTGTTATTAACACCTCCATTGTCTGTTGATCCTTCAATGACAAAAAAAGAAAAAAAAACAGCTCATGTGATCCCATGTACTTTTAGTTGTAGTTTGTTGTTTTTTTTTTCTCCTTATTGAATTTTCCTCCTACCCTTTTGACTATATGCTACAGGAAATCAAAAATACAAATAATACATATTCTTATTTTCTTGATGATATAATAGACACACCATGCTACTTGAAGAATTAGTAGACACACCAAACAACAGCCCCTAAGGCAAAACAATGGACCCAACACTTTAGTCATAGATGACTCTGTAGTCAGGCACACTGATGTCCCACTCACCAGGCTGAGCAAGGAGAAAATTACAGTCAGCTGCCTGTCAGGTGCCAGGATCCACCACATAACGCATGCACTCAAGTCACTCCACAACAAGTACAAGTATGACTCTGTCATTGTCCATGTTGGAGTGAATGACTTGAGACGTACCTCCCTGGACTACAAGAAAAGAGACATGGAAGAGCTCTCGGATCATGTGGCCCAGGAAGGTATGACCCTAGCCCTGAGTAGCATCCTGCTTTCACCCAGAATGATAACCACAGTATAAAGACAAAATGATTGACTTCAACAATTGGCTAAGCTTCTGGTGTCATTCAAAGCGGATCCAGTATCTGTCTGCCTAGGACGACATGATCGACAGACCACAATGCTTTGCCAGAGATGGTCTGCACCTGTCACCCCTGGGATTCAGGTTACTGGCTAAAGCTCTTGCCATCCCTATAGTGCCCTTTTTAGGCAAGGGTCAAAGGACAAAACCACCACCGTAACAGATACAAGTATGCAAAATCTGAAGGTAATGCTACTCAACGCTAGAAGTCTAAACCTCAAAATGCACTCTCTCGCGGCACTCCTAAAAATGGAGAACATTGATATCTGTGCAGTAACTGAGACCTAGTTCAAGGCTCCAGAGAGCACCCCTGCAATACCAGACTACAACTCTTACCACACTTTTCAGCCACCAAACCAAGACTGAAACACTGAAGGTGGAGGAGTGTCCATATTCACCAAGGATATTCACACCTCCAGGCTAGTTGCTCAACACAATGCATCTATAATTCTCCAGGTGCAACTAACACCAGGTAAGACTGAAATCCAAAATGTAGCTTGCTACAGATCCCCCCACCATGCCCCAAGATTCTCACTACACCTTTCTAAACATACTGGAAAACATTAAGATACAACCAAGGGTTGGGAGGGTGGCCTAATGGTTAAGGTGCTTGCCTTACAAGCACAAACTGCAGGGTTGGAGTCTCACAAGGGATAATTGGCTAGGCTTAAAATGGCCCACAAGGGCAGTTAGCCTAGTACTAATCTATGAACCTATACACCCTAATACTGGGTGATTTCAACTACACTGCCATTAACTGGGAAAACTACTTGAGTACCAACACCTTTTTCCAACGGTTCTTGGAATTCTTAAATTCCAATGCCCTGGATCTGTCCCACTAGGGGCTCCAATATCCCAGACCTGGTCATTACCAACATGAGAGATAGATGCTCCACACCAGTGGTCACCCCCTCATTGGTCAGGTCTGACCATAAGCAAATCACCCTTGACATCCACATTCCACCCCCACCCCACCAGTAAGGAAACCTCTGTAAAAAAACTTCTCCAAAGCCAACTTCATGCTACTTAAGTCAGAACTGACAAACTTCATGGCACCCATGCAGACTGAAGCTGAAAGTTCGACTGCTGAATCCTACACTAAGGCACTGTACAAGCACATCTACTCATGCATGAATCGTGCCATCCCAAATAGAACCAAGACGCTCTCCTCTAAAAAAGGAAGCCAATCTGGTGGCCCCCTGCCATAAACAAACTTTACAACAGAAGGAAGAAACTCTTGCAGAAAAGAGGAAAATCCCAGAATGCAAAAAACTCCCTTACCAGCCTCAGTAAGAAGCTGAGATCCCTTATAAAATCCTCCAAAGCTAGTTACGAAAATAAAATTTCCAAATATTCCAAAGACAACCACAAGGCATTCTATAGTTATGTCAAGAATCTAAATGGCAATGCTCAGATCTGCTCTGAGCTACAACAGAATGGCATTAAATATACTGATCTCAAGGATATTGCCAATATCCTGGAAGATCGATTTAGTGCCAACTTCACCCCCCTCTCACCTCCTAAAGGGCCCATCTCAATACCAAAAGATTGCCAAATTTCAGTAATCATGGCCACACAGGTAGAAACCGCATTCTCCAAAGCTAAGAATACAGCATCCATGGGACCAGATGACATCCCGGGCTGTGTACTACATGAACTACAAAATGAACTGGCACCTCAACTAAATGTCATATTTAATCATAGCCTCACCTCAGGCTTCATGCCCACTGAGTGGCACATAGCTACAGTTGTCCCACTCCACAAGGGGGATCCACCTTGGATCCCAGGAACTACCATCCCATCAGTCTGACGAGCCTGATCTGCAAGGGCATGGAACGCATTATCATGGAACTTTAAACAAAGACATTGGCAACCTTCAAACACTGGACCCCACCCAGTTTGGGTTTGTGAAAGGCTGATCTTGTCTCCAGAACCTGATTGACTTCTTCAAATCAGTCTCCAGAGCTGTGGACGAGGGTAAGGCAGTCCACACAGCCTATCTGGATCTCGCCAAGGCCTTCAACACCACCCCCCACTCTGGAATCATAGATAAACTTACCAAGTTGGGCATAAATCCCTAGATCATTTGATGGGTTGCCAACTGGCTTACTGACAGAACCCAGACTGTAAAAGTAGCCGACTCCAAATCCAGCTCCAGACAAGTGACAAGTGGAGTACCTCAGGGTTCAGTCCTGGGACCGCTCTTGTTTGGCATCTACTTCTCTGAAGTACAGGCCAACACTAAGGGACTCTGGCTAACAAAGGTCACAGATGACTGCAAACTGGGAGCCATTACTGAATCCCCAAATTATGTGGATATTCTACAAAAGGGCCTTACAGAAACAGATGCTTGGTGCCAGTGCTATGGGCTCAAGCTTAATACCAAGAAATATATAGTTATTCCCTTTGGGAAAAACCATGTACCCATGAATTACCACATAGGTGGCAGTACACAAAACACTGAAAGTGTGATGAGAGACTTAGGGACACAGGTAGACAGTGGTCTCACCTTCGATAACCACATCGCCACAACAGTCAAGAAATCCTTCTATGTAGCACACCTCATCACTGAGAGCTTTTCATCCAGAAAAAAGGAGGTCATTGTCCCACTGTGCTCATCCCTCATTAGACCCATTATAGAGTACAATGCCCCGTTTGGTATATACCTCACAAAACATCTGCAACAACTGGAAAGGCTGGAGAAATATCTCGCTAAAAGAATGACAGGCCTAAAGCAGATGCCCTATGCTGACCGTCTTAAAAAACTCCAGCTATACTCTGTGGCATATCATATACTCAGAGGCGATCTTTGCTTAACATACAAGGCCATGTCAAACTCTGAGCTGTTGGACATGCTCCACTTAAAGAAATCCCAGTCCCTTAGAGCCACATGCTCCAGGGATCTAAACCTTGTCATTACAATGAACAAAACATGCTGGAGGGACAGGTTCCTGACCCAGAGACTCCCCATACTCTGGAATAGACTGCCCATACATGTCAAGCAGAGCACCTCCTTGGCCATCTTCAAAAGGAACCTTGACGAATGGAAGGGAGAGAGGAAATTCTCCTCGGGGATCACGTCAGTCACCCTGCTAGACAGGGGTCCAGGGAAGTAAATATTGTGGGAAGAAATATCCAGGGAATTGTTTGGCTAGGCTTGTATAGGCCCTAGGGCTGATAGCCTAGTACCTGCCTATGAACCTATGAACCTAAGGTAAGTTTCACCAACAGACAGAAACACACATTTCTATCACCAACGATATACAACACCCACACCCGCACCATTCACTGATTTATGGCTGATTACCTGCATGATGTCTTGCCTATACTTGTAGCAAGCTGTTTATGTTTTTGCATTTACAATGTGTAAAGTCTAATTTTGTATGAGAGTGAATTGCAAAATCTTATACCATAATCAGAAATACATTGCTACAGGTGGGCAGGTAAAATACATAGTATAAACGAACATTATTCTTTTTAACTGCATTATAGGTTATTTCAAAAAAAGTTATATTTATTTTTTACTTACAGCATTTGAATATTTTTGATATAGGATCATTGCACACAAGCAATCCACGTGCAAGCCTTCAAAATATATAAAGGGGAAATGATTGTTTGACCTATAAGTGGCTGATATCTAATTGTTTCCAACCTTTTCAGTCCCATTTTGGGGTTATTAAATCCTAAGACCATCTCTCCCATTATGTGACTTATACTATGACACTGCAGTTTATGTGATAACAGTGGTCACTCTTGCTGGATCCTTCTCGTTTCCCTATTGCTGTGTATTTGTGGAGTTAGTGTGTGCGTGTGTGTGTGTATATATATATATATATATATATATATATATATATATATATATATATATATGTACATGTGTACATATATATACATCTATCTAGCGACATACACATATTCTGTATTTGGGACTATGCAGTAGGTTTGACAGGGCACAGATCGCTCCTCAGCAGCCTGTATAATACTGAGAAGATGGACAAGACTTTGACATGGCTTGCATAGCTTTTATGATTTGCTTGGTAAGAAAATATTTTGGGTATTTGAGTTATGTCAGATATTTGGACAGATACGTACTGAAGGGGGCATTATACTCAGCGATCATCCTAATGAGTGCAGAATGCAGTGGAATGATCATGTCCCTGGACCTGGGTGCTAATCCTTAGTAATAAGCAGTGCAATGAAAATACACTTTCTTACAATACTAGATACATGGGGAACAAAGGACAGTGCATTTCCTACATGGGTTTTCATTTTCCTAACTATTAGATCAATTGTGAGGATGTGTTGTCAGTATGATAGTTACAAAAGACTTATTTCTTACCAAAAGGCAGTGTAATACATTTCTTGGCATTAAGCATTTTTCCTTGGTTTTGATCTCAGTTATTGGTTTGAGGAAGGTTGTCTTAGTGGATCTTGGTATCCGCTGGGGAGTTTATGTTGGCTGCAAATTTACTGCGAACATGATCAGCCATAACCCCTTAATAGTAGCTTTGACTTCCTAAAAGTAAATACCAAAGAGGACTGGCCTGAGGACTGAACCCTGGTGTACAGCACTATGAACTGGTCTTTGGGAGGAGTTAAAGCAGGCCCTCCTAATTATTTGTGTTCTGTTTATGAGCTAGTTTGCTATCCAATGAGTTATATATGGATTAACATTTAGCTAGAAAAGTTTTTTTATGATACCTCAGTGTGAGATGATGTTGAATGCTTTTGCGTGGTCTAGATATGCAGTGTGTGACCTGGTTTGCCCTCATCCATTGTTTCAGTTACCTTCTTGAAGATGTCAACCAGGTTACGTAGGCAAAATCTGGCCTTAACAAAATCCAAACTACATTGGGTTGAGCGGTTGTTGGTTACCTATGTCCTTATTTATTAATTCCATTATGATCTTTTTCATAGCCTCACAGATGAGGCTGGTTAGACATATGGGTTTATAATTTCCCAGTTCCATTGACATTCCATCTTTGTGAAAGGGGATAGCAATTGCTGTCCTATATTAATCAGGCATAAAACCTGCTTGAAGGTTGATATTTAATGGCTTCTGTAGTGGGTCTGACAGGTACTTTTCCATGCTGGGCAGTAAGCAGCTCAGTATATTATCCAGCCCAGTAGAAGCAATGTTCTTGGCCATGGATAATGCTTTAAGAACTTATTTGTGGGAGACTTGAGGGTGTGTAGATATGAGTGTGAGACATGGGAATGTAGGGTGGTAAAGTTAGAGCTAAATTTATCTTCTAGACGACTGGCAATGTCCTCTGGGTCAGAGTATGTGATATCATTTAGAATTAGCTCTGCATGCTGGGAATTGTTTCTCAGGTTTCTAACATAGATAAATAAGGCTTTGTGGTTGTCCTTTGTGTAGATTGAAACTTTTATCTCATATCTGACTTTGGTTGATTTGATCAGGTCTGAAATTCCCTGTTAAGTTTAGCAAGACCTTTTTTCTGCAAATTGAGACTTGCATTTATTCTTCACATGCAGTGAATTTATTTATTTTTTAATTATTATAGAGCCTGATTTAATTTTTGGTCCACCACATAAGTTTATTTTTGAAACTGGCATTGTTTTTACATCAGAGAAGGACAGTTGCATTTATGTAGCTGTTCCCACGAGAATAGAATTTAATTTGAAAGTATGGTAATTGAGCTGAAAGTGAATGTTGCATTTAGCCAGGTCATCACTCTGTTTTAGTAGATTAGCCTTAGTATAATCTCAATACTGAGTTATTTGAGGATACTTCTGGCCTTCCTTGGAAAAGCACTGTATACCATCTCCTCCCAGGCTGACTTATGTCGGACCCAATTTGAATGACACCATAAGCTAAGCCAAGTGTTGAAGTCAATAATCTTTTGTTCATACTGTGTCATTACTCTTGGAGATAGTAAAATGATGCTTAAGGTTAGGTACATAGCTGCCTTAGACAGATATTTCCAGAATTCCTTCATCATGTCTCTCTCTTCATATAATTCATAGAGGTATGCTCAAGTCATTTACACTTGTGTACTATTATTATATCATATGTGCACTTGTGATGCAAGGACTTCAATGCCTGCTTGATTTGACAAATCCTGACGCTTGATATTCAACTAACTGTGCCCTCTCCTTGAACAGCCTGATGAAGTGATGTATCGGTGTGTCTCACAATGGAGTCACCTATGACTAGGATGTTCAATTGTTTCAATGTTTGTTTTATGGGCTTTTGAACTGAGGCACTGCGATTCTTAGATGAATGTTTCAAGGTGGATACTGTCTATCTTGTATATTTGTGAATTGTTTGGGATATTTGTTTCTTAAGTTAAATTTAGGAGGTCTTTGTGGTTCATATAGGTTAATTTTAAGAGCCTCAGCATATGTAGCACTATATATTGGATCTGATCTGTGTGTTATGGGTTTAGTGTGGCATTGTGTGGTATTGACAGCCTGCTTTCTATTTGTAATGTCTTCAGAATTTTATCCCTAATAGAATTAAATAACTACATATCTCACACACTGTGTCAATTTGTTTAAGTAGTAGGTGCTTGTCAGTAAACATGAGGCAATTGCTACATTGTCTCAGGATGCCTAGCTCAACTAAGGTGGTTACAGAGACAGTTGGAAAATGCAATTTCATGGATCCAATAGCATTGTATTCAAAGTCAGACAACATAAAAACTAACTATACATTTGTAACTGCAAACACTATGGGGGGAATTTAATAAAGCCTACACAGACTTTTTTCCATGTAGGGATCATGGCACACTGCTTACATGAAAGTAAGCAGGTGTGCGATCCAGTAAACAGAGCTGAGCAGCACACACAAGCGCACCAACATGGAAGTATCTGTGGCATGCAAATCATCTCATAAGAGGTGAACTGCATGCAAATTAGGGAGGTAGCGTGATCCAGCAAGCAGATAAGCAGTCCTGCAGACCCCATCCATAGTGTACATGGAAAAATTCCATGTAGAGGATCTGAAACAGGCAACAGGGACTGTAAAAGTGCATTAGGATGGACAGAAATAGCATAATAGAGGCAGATATGTGCAAAACTATCCACCATGTGTCCAAAACCATGTGGAAAATAATTTAAAAATATTTACTTTTTTTTTTCAGTCCATGTTTGCATGGCGTGCCATAGTGCGCAAACATGACTTCATGAAAAAAGAATTAAAAACAGTGTAAAAATGTAATTTATTAGTATGTGACAGTAATGTATGATAGGACCCTATGTGGAGTATCTACAGTGCTGGAATGTTGCTGTTGTCAATAAGGCAGGGCCTGGAACCATGCATTTTCCAGGTTGTGTGCATGGATCACTATGCAAATGAGGTGGGGTTACTGAATAGCACAAATGGGTATCCGTGTCTGCAGATCCCATCTGTGTAGGCACAGAACCATGTTGATGTTCAGAGAAGAAGTAGCTGACATCAAGGGGGGCTGTGTCTGTGGACTTGTAAGCTCATAGGAGCACACCGGCACCTGTTTGCACTGTGTGGCACTCTGCTGAGCAGGGGTGTATGTCAAGTGACTGCTAAGCTTTGTTTACTTCTATGGTGCATGTTTCCACATGTTTCCACATATATGCGTGTGTTTGTGTGGTACGCCGCCATGCTTAGTGTGACCTTCCATGGGGGTGTGTCTGGTGACCGCCAAGCATTGTTTATATTTGCAGTGTGTGTTTGCACAGCAGACTGCAGTGCTGAGCGAAGAAGGCTGCCAAAAAAAAAGTGGCTGAGAAAGCCAATGGTATATTAATTACTCATAACCCCTGTTTCATTTAAACTAGGAACATTAACAGTACTTAATGATGCACTTGGCAGGTGGAATGCATTATAGGTAGCCAATCACATAGGCTGCACATACAGCAGTGCCCAATAAAGGTTGCATACACCCTACAATCTGATTTTACTGCCAAACTCTGCACCAGTGGACTACAGGCTTGGGGATTTTAACTGAAGGAATGCTAGGGGCTGCTGCAGTTCTGCTACATCTGTATGTGCTAGATGCTGAGGTCAGTGCTGCTGCTGATGATGATGCTGACAATAGGCCTAGACTGAGAAGGAGAAGAGTGTTCAGGCCCAGGGTAACCTTCCAGTAGCTACATGAGCTGGAGATTGTAGAGTGCTACAGAGTGGACAGGGATATACTACAAGAACTCACTGAGCTTTGCTGCCCTCAACTCAGACCCAGAGCCAACAGAGGGGAACCCATCCCAGTGGAAACAAAGGTATGTATAGCTCTTAAGGTACTATCTACACATAATTTCCTAAGACCAACTGGGTACCTGATGGGGATCTCGCAGGCATCAACCTCGAGGGTACTCCATCAGTTCCTGGATGCCATGCTGCCACATGCCAGTGAGCACATTTATCTTCCCCACATCTCTGGGGAGAGGGTCAGCAGTATGCAACACTTCTACTATGTAGCACACTATCCTGAGGTACTGAGTGCCATAGACTGCACTCATGTACACATCAAAGAACCACCTAGTGAGGAGGGTAGAATCTACATCAGCCGCAAGGGGTATCACCACATCAACTGACAAGTCATGTACAATGCCTAGGGCATTATCATGAATGTGTGTGTTAGCAGCCCTGGCAGTTATCATGACTCCTATATCTGGCATGCATCGCAGCTTTACCAGATGTTTGCTGGGGGGGGGCATCCTGCACGGCCATTTACTGGGGGATGCTGGCTACACACTGGAACCATGGATGATGACACCCAACAGAAATGCGCACCCATCCACTGAAGAATGGCATAATGAGGCACATGCACAAACTAGGAACATCACAGAGCATCTGTTTGAGCTGCTGAAGTCATGGTTTTGGTGCCTTGATATATCTGGGGAAGCCCTGCAATACTCGCCAGCCACATGTGCACAGATGTCCACAGTATGTGCCATGCTACACAATATGATCCTGCAGAAGCAGTTGCAGCAGGATTAGCAAAGGGAAGGGGAAAACAGCCCCCCACCAATACCTAGGTCCCCACAGCCATACCCACATGGGAACTCAGAGGAGGAACCTCCTGAGGATGTTTCTATAGGCAGATGTAGGAGTGCCCAGTACCCCCTTGCCTTGGCAAAGAGACAATGCGTAGCACATGCACTGACAACCTAGGGCCTTAGGGACTAACACCTTACTTCAACTCAAATACATATAGTAAAAATTATGCCAGCCAGCCCACACAATCTGTACCTAACCATGTATTGGCTGTGTACTGCATGCTTCAGACAGAGTAATCCCTGAACTACAGGTCTGTCAACTGCTGCATTTGCAAGGTAAGTCACTCACCTATACAACACTTGTAAGGGGTACTAGAATATGGTAGCATATGTATGGACCTGCCGCATGTATGCAAGGGAATATAGTGGGCTACTGGGCTACTTGCAGAGATCTAACAGCCATTTGGGACAACAGGTACTCTATCCAATAGTAAGTGCCCCATAATATTCCCTAGGCCACATGACTGGAATATCCACTACATTATTCAAGGGATCTGGCAAACAGTGGGGTCACAGGACAGTCATAGGACTGTCTATGCCAGCAGAGCATGAGTTGGTCGTCCCCCACCCCAAACACCTCAGTGTTCTCATATAACTGCTGTAGCAGTAAGTTTGCAATGATATATCAGCAGACCAGACAATTCCAGGGCTGTGACATAAAACTTGGCTGCACATTATAGTTTCCACGCAATGCAGGGGAGACTATGTATGTCTTTATGCTGTTGATAGTGTGAGGAATGCAACTTCTCTGTCTGGCTGGTGTGGTTCACTGGGCTAGGGATGTTAGAATGGGTGATGGTGTTGATGGTTTGAATCTAGCAGCACCTACATCTTTTGCATGTAAGGTACTTGTATGGTGGTATTTCCACAGATTGTCAAACCCCTCAATCTGTTACTGCATGAAAGCTGGACAAAGCCAGAGAGAATGGGGGAGACAAAGGACCAAAACTACAGACAGACATTACACATGCACCGATTAACCTAGGAGGTGACTAGTATAACAGTTGCAACAGAACAGATAAGCTGCAGGATGTAAAGGCTGTCACTTAAATGTGTCAGTAGTTACTACAATTCAGTGACTGCATTTTACAATATTTTCCAGAAAACCATAAATGTATGAGGAACAGACCACACATATGTGACAAAATGCTGGACAATCTGCAAAAACATGTACAGTGAGCGATATGCAGTATGTCACCCTGTGTGTGGTGTTACATCATGTACCCCAGTCACATAAGCACAGCACACAGCCATGGAATGCCATGGACAATATCAGGGAAGTGCTGTACTGTGAAAACAGGTGCAACAGCCAATGTCTGCAACACACAAAATCTTGGACTCGAGTCCAGGTAGCCCTGGCATGGAGGCATCCTGGAAGTACTGACAGTCAAACTGGGCATGCTCCTACACTAAGCTAACTTGAGCACAACTCATCCTCACAAAGATCTGCTATGTAAAAATATGTCTGTACATACAGACAGCTAAGTAGACATATTTGTCTGTCCCTGTTCCCCTCACACATGATTAGTGTGTCTACCAGTATATGGCACATATACATATGATACCAATACATAAATATATATATATATATATATATATATATATATATATATATATATATATATATATATAAATTACAATGATACATAGACTCTCCACATATACATAACCTATACACACAGCAACATCTAAAGAGACAACCCTGTCATACACATTTATATATATGTATATATATTTATATATATGTGGGGATGTACGACTGTCCCCACATATCGTCAGAATGCTGAGATTATCTGCACTTACACATCACATCACAACAGTTGTCTGATGGAACCAGAAAGGCCACAACAGTACATAATCCACTCACCCACAGACCCCAGTGCCTGCAGAATGTTACCCTGTAGACAGACACAGGTGAGCAGGTGTTGTAATGTACAATGGTTGCAATGCATGCTTTGGACAAGCCCACATGTCTGCCCATATAACTGCAACCAGCCACATATGGCCATACTGGTAACTGTACACACATAGCAGGGCTATTAGCAGGTACCTCACTCCCAGTACACTAGATACAATAACAGTACCAAGCCGTATCACTCTGCAGGCCACACATGCTGTCTAACACAAGACCACTGTGCATACTCCACAATTACTGTGCCTGCATTCTTTTATGCAACCAACATAACCTGTGGCATGTGTGATAAATACTGCAAGCTATAGTGTGTACTACTAGATAAGTAGGGGTTCTAATCTCCCATCAGCCAGTGTGTGTGTGTGTGTGTGTGTGTGTGTGTGTGTGTGTGTGTGTGTGTGTGTGTGTGTGTGTGTGTGTGTGTGTCTGTGTGTCTGTGTGTTTAAATATATCCCCTTGTAGCACTACAGACATGCCCATAGGGGCTATCTCTGTGCAATGATTATACATTTTATGGCCATGTGACTAGCTGCTGGCCTCTAAATTGCCCTCCTCTACAATGCCTGCTGATGTCATCCACCTTAAGAGTGTTGGCTGACAGTCTAATATCAGATATACTCTGTGGCACATGTGATAAGTACTGCAAGATAGAGTGTAATACTAAATAGGTACGGGTTATATTCTCACATTAGTCAACTGTGTGTGTGTGTGTGTAGAAATATATGCCTTTGCAGCACTATAGGCATGCCCTTACAGGCTGTCCTTGTGCAATGGCTATGCATTTTATGGCCCTGTAACTAGCTGCTGGCCCTACATTGTCCTCCTCTGCATAATCATAACTGATGTCTACCACCTGTCTTACCCAGACACTGGATATTTGTAGATGTGTCTACTCCATCACCACAACTTATAGATTTGTAAGTACAGAAAACCCTGGTGACTTATGGCCCTGTAACAAGCTGCTGGCTCTAAATTGCCCTCCTCTACATAATCATAACTGATGTCCACCACCTGTCTGACCCGGACACTGGATATTTTTAGATGTGTCAATGCCATCACCACACTTTGTAGATTTGTAAGTACAGAAAACCCTGATGACATGTATCAAAGGTAACAGACCTTATCACAAAGTATTAATTCATGATTATGCTGACTGCTCCCATCATCCACGATAGACTGTTCTACACATATGCACCTAGAGAGCCATGCACATAGACTGCAGTACTTGCTGATGTCATATCTCTGCTGTGCTGCCATGCCAACCTGTGCCACTGTATTGATGCAATGTGTCCATAGTTTATCCCTCAGACTCCTGCAATGGAAACATATACAGGTCCATGACACACTTGTTATTCTGTAACACTGCCAGCAGTCCAATATCATTCAACAAAGAAACACAAAGTGTGATGTGTAGTCATGACACATGCCAGCTTACAGTACCTTTTGTGGCCCACAATATGTGGCATGGCAAATCAATACTGCACTACACAAGTACATGTCAAGTAATATAGTTACCCTGTGCATCAACCACATAGTTGCATTTCCCTGCATCAATGGCATGGATGGCAGGTACGTGGCACAGGTATCTTAGATTCATAGGTTCATATATTAGTACTAAGCTAACTGCCCTTGCGAGCCATTTCAAGCCTAGCCAATTATCCCTTGTGAGACTCAAACCCTGCACCATGTGTTTGTAAGGCAAACACCTTAACCATTAGGCCACCCTCCCAACATATGCTCCCATCACATGCACAGGGTGTGAGCGGGGGATCCAGAGGCCTAGCCTGCACCAAACAGATGACAGCATGTGTGTGAGTCGGAAGGGGTGCAGGTTAGATGGGCCATGGAGAGGTGCCATGTGCATCTGTTGGTGAACTGTATGTGACAGTGGTGTTTGAGTGTGTGCATGTACACAGCCAAGCCCAGTGCTAGCCCTACACATGTGTATGTTGTACAGTTGTGGACTGTACTTGGTAGAGTGGACAGTTCACCATCTCTGACCATGAACATGGGAACTGGCTCTGCCAGGAGTAGCACTGGCACCACCATTTTCAAGGTCAGATGTGGTGCTAGCACCTGACGGTGACTGCTGACTGCTGGGGCTGTGTTCCTCATGGGACCACCCAGGACTATGTGCCCATGGCCTTCATATCGTGGTGTGGACAGCACATTCCCATCTGTAGTGCTGGAGATACTGCCACTATGTGAGCGTGACTGTGCATGGCCACATGGACTCTCAGCAGATGGTGTTGCTGACCTGCGTCCATGTGTCCGACACCTAACTCCAACCAAATGTTCCAGCACAGAAAATGTGTGGTCTAAGACAGACATTGTCTCAGCCCACCATCTGTCTATTACATCATTGAACCAATACAGGGTGTCCCCAATGCGATGGAGGCAGTCACAGATGTCAGACTGTGCTGCATCCATAACTCTAAGTACCCATCTGGTGTTGTTTTCAGAACATGCCTGTGCCTCCATGAAGGCCAGAAACATGCGCTGACTGACCTGTGATGTGACATCTGCAATAGGTGGTGGATGGACAGCAGTCCTCCTATAAGCACCCCTGTCAATCTGTCTGTGAGATCTCACAAGCTTTCTGGCTATTGCCAGTGTCTACACTCACTGATGCCATAATTGCCACACTGCCCTGCTCAATGTTGCCACCCTCTGACTGTCCAATATCTGTGGCCCCTGGGGACTGGGTATGTTTGAGCATACTGACTGCATGTGGTGACAATGGGGGCAAGACAAAAGCTGTACATTACTACCTCCACTATTATGTATGGTAATGCACACAGACTCATACAGATGAGGTTCCACAACTGCATTATCAGTCCCACATCTCCTCACCTTCGCTGCCACACATATAATAGACAACCTCACAGCAACATACACAGACAAGCCCAGGCCTTTATAACATGTACATTAGCCACATTCAGTTAAAGATGCCAGTACAATCTGCCTGTAAGGTATGTAATATGACACTATGCATGATAGAATTACACATAAAACCCAATACACCTGTCTTGAGAATGAAATGCCAGTAGTAGTGTCGCTGCTTCAGGTATGTGCCATCTCCCTTTTGTGTATGAACAGGCATCTTAGGGTAATTGCCTCATGTATGCCAGGCTATGTAACTGCTCATAACTATAAGTGCAAACGTGTTGATGTTGGTTAAGTTACACACCTGTGATTACCTAGTCTATGAACCATAGTTAGCTGTTCCAGAGTGGAACATACAAATATTCATAATATGGCTAAGCATACCATTTGTACATAGGGCAGTATGGCAGCCCTTAACTTTCATAGGGTATATATGATCCGTAAAAACAGTATCACACTTACCAGGTACATGAACACTGACTGATGAAAAGGTGAGAGACAGGTATTGTCAGCACCACCAAATGTTGCAGCACTACAATGTAATATGTGCATATATCCACATGTACAGTTGCTACTGTGGTAATGGCTATATTGCTGACATTCTGAGTATGTATGCACAGCTGTGCATAAACTCCAACCCCACCATGCAGATAGACATGACACCCATGTACTGGTATGTACAGTCTGCCACATTGACTGATACAGTATTACACTGGCGAACACAGTAAGCTTACTTGGATTCTCCTCTGCTATGGAGACTCTGGCACCCACCTCCACGATGTATGGTTTGATGGATGCCTGGGAACAATCAGGTGTTCCTAGGTTTGATAGGAATGCCTCTGTGGTGGAGAGTGGTTATTCCATTATAGGTCCTCCACTGGTGGTGGCATGATCCCTGGCAACAGATGCTGCCCTTTGCTGTGCAGCATTCAGCATGTCTGTGGCCTGGTGATGGACCTTGTCATAGATCCTGTGCTGTTGGGCAATGTGACTGACATCCCACACAAGGTCTGCCCATAATCCTTCCCACTGATCCCAATTATGCCTCCCCCTGGACAACAAGATCTGATGGAGCTGTCTCTGTCCATTCAATATTATGTCATTCTCCGCATGTGAGAAGGGGGCATGTCTTTTGTGATACATGATTCCTGAAAGACAACAAAAGGGGAACACATTACAGGACCAGATACATGGACGTCCACTATGTAGAGATCCAGCATGCCTATAATGGTTTGCGCTATGCACTACCCCCTCACACATAATACCCCACAGTCTGGCAACATATCTGTGTGGATACCACCAAGACAGTGGCAATACTGTTGTATGTCCTCGTGTGCCATGACAGATTATGCTGTATGTTCCTACACCCAGCACTGCAATCTACTATGGTGTGTCCTGTACGGGCAAACACCCACTAATATATCATATGACCAGTGCCAGACAATGGCAGTGTGCTATTACAACAACTACATGGGAACGGTCCAGCAACACCAGTGTGGCACAATGACAGAAAACAGTACAAACCTGCTGTAGTATATGTTCCCTTTATGCATCCTACCTCTCAGCTATACAAATGTTTGCAAAATGTCAAAGATATTTGCCTCATATTCTTGGTCATTTTCACACAAACCTGTGGATTTTTGACAATTGTTTGGCCAATCACTGATGGTTGATGTCAGATAATAAAGACAGACATCTGAGTTTCAGATGTCATACCCTTCAGATCAGTTATGCTACTGTAATATCTGTTATTCTATTCATGTTCTTACTTTGTAAAGCAATATTTAAACACTGTCACTGAGTTTGGGCCTTTCTCCCCCCATTAATTATGGCTTTGTCCTGATTTCTTGCTGTAAGAGATTGACAGGTATGTTAGGCATACTTGTCAACCAAACAGAGACAAATGTCAACAGAAAGAAAGACTTAGCCAGAGTACATCAGGGACATTCAGGGACACATTTATAATGTTAGATCTATTTATGTCAGACAGTGACTGACTTAGAGATGGTGAATTACAGTACACCGTTTTATGTTACAGGAGTGTACACCCTTATTTATTGTCACTATGTATTATGTGTAATTCACTAGCTTTCCTACAACAGTTGATCATTATAGGAGGGATTGACAGGGACACAGGTGATATGTGATTGAAAATGAGGGACAGTTGAGAGGCATGCCTATAGGTGTAGGAGAGTAGAGTATAAATGACATGTCATTACCAAATATCTAAGACAGGCTTACTGTTGTGATCTCTATTCCTCATACCTCCATCCTCCCATCTGTATCCTGCTATATGGAAAAATTTATTACATATCTGGTGGAGTACAATACTCCTTTGTTGGACTTTGCTTCTGGTAATCTTTTGGAAATACACTCTCTGGGTGTGTTAAATTTCATACAGACCTGTTCCCCATAACCAGCTGCTTTAATTTTAAGGTACTGCTCATTAGCAGGTAATTGCCTCTGCAGCAATCTGTGGCTTAGGATTGCTAACTGCAGCCAAAACAGCTGGATTGCACTATCATTGGGCAATCTTATGCCACCACAGTGCAATATATAAGGCCTTCATGTAGACCTGGGCCCCATAGTTGTTAAGATGGAGATTACTGAGGTGTGGAGACTACAACATCACAGAGGGTAGGTACCTTAACAGTCAGCTGTAGAGATTTATGCAGTATGTCCACAGTTTGGCCTCATATGTGTGGTCAGTGTCCCATGACATTCTGGTCATCTGGTAGTTCACTAGCAAACACTGTGGGTTGAGGTCAGTAAGGACAGAGACACATTTGAGTGTCAGACTTCATACCCATCAGAATATGCATGCTAATGGAATAACTGTTATTCTATCAACTTACTATCTTTGTAGGGGTAAACCATTACACACGTCCTTATCTGTGGGCCTTTGCCCCATTACATATGGCTGTGTCTGGACCCCTTGTTCTAGTGGGGTTGGGAGGTATGGTAGGTCTGTAGCAGCTACCTTTCCATACAACTGTGTATGCTACAGGCTGCAGCTGAGTAGCCTAGCACACATAGGGGTGAGTGTGGACATTTTGGAGGACAGCAAGCTGTACATGTAACTGGAGCAGCTGTGGCTGCACTGTCATATGTTATGCAACAGTGCCAATAACAGAGTAGAAGGCAATATATAGTTAGGCTATATGGATATGTGCAGTGTGTCCCTACCTGCAGGCATTTGACTTGGAACAATGAGTTGCAGTTCATTAAGTTTCAGTAACCTGTGTGGATTATGATTGCCTAACTCAGTCATTACTTGCTGTTTTCACAGTAATATAATTGCACTGCAACACAAAACTGGATTTGAACCCAGGACTGTGTGTGACAAAATATACTGTATGCAAGACAGTTAACAAACTGAGCTACTGGGTCAGTACAGAAGTATATTCATTTGTAAGATATATGAGCACATATACAGGCTGTGAGAAACATTTCTACTTCCATCAGTATGTGCATGGCTTTATATGGTTGTATTTCTGTACCAAGGTCCCAGTTGTGCATGTACTTTGCCATTGCCACCTTAGCAGTTGTTTTTTCCACAGGTTACTGATAAAAGGGCACATAAACCTGCTATCACATGCCTCACTTGCATCCATTATTGTCTCTGGCTATCTACTGGTGTATTATTGCACCAGAGTCCAAGGTACCATTAGGTTTTATTTCAGTTACATGTCTATGCCTAATGACTGTAAGTGGCAATCAGTATGTTTTGCTGGAAACAGCTGTTTTAATTAAGATCTGGGTGACATGTGGGCGTAATGCAATGGGCTGTAGTTCAGAGGGGCCTGGGTTCAAAACAAGACAGAGGTGTTTATTTTGTACATATCACTCACAATGTAATAAACACATGTAGTCATTAAAGTGCATTGGAAGCTGCGGTGGTACAGAGGTAGCATTGTTGTCTCACAGTAAGAGGTTCTCCTGTTCGATTCTCAGCTGGAGTGCCTTCTGTGTGGAGTCTGCATGTCCTCCCCACAGTCAAGTGGCCTCCAAAAGACATGCGTGAATGAGCATGCCTTTGCTGAAGGTTGGGCGTCATGCTGCCAACTTGGCACCATAAAAATCAATTGCCAATCATTAGCAGACCAGACTTCCACTGTGGTGACCCCTAACCGGGAAAAGACAAACAATGCTCATTAAAGGTCGTATAAGCTTCGAAAAACAAAGTGGCATGGTATGCTGCTCCCTGCAAATCTGCACTAAAGAAATATAAAGAAAAAAGGGAGATAGGAAAGTGGTGAAATGGGGGCAAGCAGGGGGAAAACATAGTGACAGGCAGGAAGGTTCATAGGTAGGTACTAGGCTATCAGCCGTGGGGCCTATACAAGCCCAGCCAAAAAGGTACCCTGGCTTTTACCACCCAAGAAAATTATTTTCCTGTGCCACTGTCGAGCAGAGCCACAGAGGTGACCCCCGGGGTGAATTTCCTATTTCCCATCCAATCATCAAGATTTTTCTTGAAGAGTGCTAATGAGGCACTTTGTTTGATATAGATAGGTAGTTTATTCCAGAGTATGGGAAGACTCTGGGACAGGAATCTATCCCTCCGGCATATTCTGTTTATTGTGGTGACAAGGTTTAGGTCCCTAGAGCATGTAGCTTGGAGGGATTGGGATTTCTTTAAGTGGAGCATGTCCAACAGCTCTGGGTTTGACATAGCTTTGTATGTTAGGCAGAGATCACCTCTGAGTAGGTGATATGCGATGGAGTAAAGCTGGAGTTGTTTGAGACGTTCTGCATAGGGCATCTGTTTGAGAATGGTAATCCTCTTTGTGAGGTATTTCTGCAGCCTTTCCAGTTGTTGTAGATGTCTTGTGAGGTACATACCAAAAGGGGCATTGTACTCTATAATGGGTCTAATGAGTGATGAGTAGAGGGGAACAATGACCTCTTTTTTTCTGGATGAGAAACCTTTTGTGATGAGGTGTGCCACGTAGAAGGATTTCCTGACTACTGTGGTGATGTGATTATCAAAGGAGAGACTATTGTCCACCTGTGTCCCAAGGTCTCTTATCACACTTTTGGTGTTAAGTATACTACCGCCTATGTTGTAGTTCGTGGGTACAGAGTTTTTACCAAAGGGGATGACAATGCACTTTTTGGCATTGAGCTTAAGGCCATGGCTTTGACAACAGGCATCTGTCTCAGTGAGGCCCTTTTGTAGGATGTCCGCATCGTTAGGGGTTTCGATTATGGCTCCTAGTTTGCACTCATATGCAAACTTCGTTAGCCAAAGACCTTCTGTGTTAGCCTGTACTTCAGAGAAGTAGATACCAAACAGGAGAGGACCCAGGACTGAACCCTGTGGTACTCCACTTGTCACTGGACTGAAGTCGGGTTTGGAGTCTGCTACTTTCACAGTGTGGGTTCTGTCAGTGAGCCAGTTGGCAACCTATCTTGTGACAAAAGGATTTATAACTAGTTTAGTGAGTTTATCTGTAATTTCAGAGTGGGGGTGGTGTCAAAAGCCTTGGCAAGATCTAGATAGGCTGTGTGAACCACCTTACCCTTGTCCACGGCTTTGGTGACTGCTTCAAAGAAGTCTAACAGGTTTAGGAGACATGATCTGGCTTTTACAAACTCGAACTGGGTGGGGTCCAGAGTTTGGTGATTACCAATGTCTTTGTTTATAAGTTCCATGATGATACATTCCATGACCTTGCAGACCAGGCTCATTAGGCTAATGGGGCAGTAGTTCCCGGGGTCCATGGTGGCTCCCCCCTTGTGGAGTGGGATAACCATTGCTGTGCACCATTCAGCAGGCACAAAGCCTGAGGTGAGGCTATGATTGAACATGGTACTTAGGGGTTCCAGTTCATTCTGAAGTTCATGTAGAACACAGCCTGGGATATTGTTAGGTCCCATGGATGCTGTGTTCTTGGCTTTGGAGAGTGTGGTTTTTACCTGTGCAGCCATGATTACAGGAACTTTGCATTCTTTTGGTATAGAGATGGGCTCTTTAGGGGGTGAGAGGGGGGTAAAGTTAGCACTGAACCTATCTGCCAGGATGTTGGCAATATCAATTGGGTCTGTATATTTAGTGCTATTGTGCTGTAACTCAGAGCAGATCTGAGTGTTGCCATTGAGATTCTTGACATAGCTATAGAATGCTTTGTGGTTGTCTTTAGAATCAGTGGCGATTTTGTTTTCATAACTAGCTTTGGAGGATTTTATCAGGGATCGCAGTTTCTTACTGAGGCTGACCAGGGAGCTCCTCCACTCATGGGTTTTACTCTCTTTTGCAACAGTTTCTTCCTTCTGTTGTACAGTTTGTTTATGGCAGGGTACCACCAGACTGGCTTCCTTTTTTTGGAGGATAGCGTCTTGGTTCTGTTTGGGATAGCACGATCCATGCACTCATGTAAGTGCTTATAAAGTGCAACTGTGTAGGATTCAGTAGTCGTAACTGTATTGTTCATCTGCATGGTTGTCATGGCGTTCACCACTTCTGTCTTAAGAAGCATGAAGTTGGCTTTGGAGAAATTTTTTACCATGGTTTCCTTAATGGGGGTTGGGGCAGGAAGTGGATATCTAGGGTAATTAGCTTATGGTCGGATTGGACCAATGAGGCATTGACTTCAGGTGTGGAATACCGGTCACTCATGTTGGTAATGATTAGATCTAGGATATTGTTGCCCTTGGTGGGGGTCTGCATAAGTTGATCCAGGGCATTGGAGTTTATGAATTCCAGAAAGTGTTGAGCGAAGGAGTTGGTACATGAGTAGTTTTCCCAGTTAATGGTGGGGTAGTTGAAACCGCCCATTATTAGGGTGCTTGGTTGAACCCTAATATTTTCCAGTACATCAAGAAAAGAGGAGTGGGAATCCTGGGGCATGGTGAGTGATCTGTAGCAAGCTACAATTTGGATTGCAGTTTTGCCCAGAGTTAGTTGCACTTGGATAACCTCGGCTGCATTATGCTGAGCGACTAGCCTGGAGGTATGGATATCTTTAATGAATATGTACACACCTCCGCCTTTGGTGTTCCAGTCCAGGTAACGTGGCTGAAAAGTGTGGTACGAGTTATAGCCTGGTAGTGCAGGGATGCTCTCTGGAGCCTTGAACCAGGTCTCAGTCACTGCACAGATATCGATGTTCTCCATTTTAAGGAACTTCTAGCATTGAGTAGCATCACCCTCAGTTTTTGCTTGCCTGTTCCTGTTACGGTGGTGAATTTGTCATTTGAACCTTGCCTAAAAAAGGCACTATACGGGCAGCAAGAACCTTAGCCAGTATCCAGAATCCCAGGGGTGACAGGTGCAGGCCATCTCTGGCAAAGCATCGTGGTCTGTCGACCATGTCATCCCAGGCAGACAGATACTGGATCCCTTTAGAATGGCACCAGAAGCTTAGCCAATTGTTGAAGTCAATCATTTTGTCCTTGTACTGCGGCATCATTCTGGGTGATGGCAGAATGCTACTCAGGGCTAGGGTCATACCTGCCTGGGCTACAAGATCAGAGAGCTCTTCCATGTCTCTTTTCATGTAGTCCAGGGAGGTACGTCCCAGGTCGTTCACACCAACATGGACAATGACATGGTCATATTTGTACTTGTTGTGGAGTGACGTGAATGCATGGGTTATGTGGCGGATCCTGGCACCCGACAGGCAACTGAAACAATGGAAAATGTGCCTGACTATATTTTTTTCTTTAAAAAATTTTTTTTTTTTTCTTTTTTCCTCTTTGGTTTTAAAGACCAAATTTTTTTGTAAAAAGGGCTGGGAAACCAAATTTGGGGGGGAGTTTGGGGCCCGGGCTTGGGGGCCAGGGAAAAAGTTTTTTTTTAAAAATTCTTTGGGGGTTTTAAAAAACAAATTGGTCCATATCCTAGGTGAAAAATTAAAATGTCCATGTGGATGTTGGTATTCTTGTGTGATGGTGATGTATGGGCACATACTGCAATTCTCACATGGATATGTCCCTGGAGTATCAATGTTTCCTCCCTTGACGTAAATATTCTTGTGTAATTTGGACGAAAAGATTGTTTTCAAATCATCACAAGTCCGGAACACAAATCCTGGTTTTTCACCAACTATTGCCCTAGTGTCATCTACAATAGTAAGGATGTTCCAGTGTCTACTTATAATGCTCCTGATTTCATTGATGTCATTAGTATATTTCAGGATTAAATTAATCTTTTTATTTCATCTATTATGCAAAACAACTGGTTCATCTCTCATTCTCTTCTCTCCTCTGAGGTTTTCTTGGCAGCAACTATGTGTCTCAGCCTCTCTATTCTCATAAGGTATAATACTATGTCTCATCTCCTGAATCAACTTGCTGATATAACCCCTGGCCATAAATAACCTTTCCATCTTGTCTGCCTCTGTTTGTAATATGGCCGGATCCTTACATATTCTATTCAACCTCCAAAATTGTCCCTTCATTATTCCAGAGAACACAAATCTCGCATGCATACTTCTATAATCTAAAATTGTGTTCCTCCAGCATGTTTTTCTAAATATCTTAAAGGATAATTTATCTTCTGCGTCATAATATAAAGTTAGATCTAAAAAGTTGATTTCACTATAGGAGTATTCATATGTAAACCTCAAAAAAGTAGTTGTTGTTTCCAAATAATCTACAAAGCTCCTCAGCTCATCAATAGTGCCATCCCATGCCAGTATCACATCATCGACGAATCTCTTGTAGATGCGTATCTTCTCCATCCATGGACTGTTGAATATATGCTTCTGCTCCCAGCTATACATTACTAAATTTGCAAAGGAATTTGACGGGTGCCATGGCGACACCCCATGTCTGTAGGTAATATTTACTGTGAAACATAAAAACATTACAGTTCAACACCAATTCCAATAGTTGCCCTATTAAAATCTGTCTATCTCTTGAGAAACCACTCATAGCAACCATTACCTCCCTCACGGCCTGTGTGCTATATTCATTGGGGATGCACGTGAATAAATCACGAACATCTAATGTAACCAAAAGTAATTTCCCATTCCTTTTTTCTAATTGGTCAAAAGAACCTAAATCTTTCAACAAATGCTGTGTGTCTCTAAGAATAGTATGAATTTTGTTTACTAATGGCCTCAGCATCTTCTCTAAAAATGTTGAGATGTTATATGTTGCCCAATGTCTACCTGACACTATGGGTCTCATGGGCATCGGTTCAGCTTGCTTGTGTACTTTTGGCAGGCCTTTCAGTACTGGTATCAATGGTTCTTCTATATGAAGAAAGTCAAACATTTCTTTGCTTACTTGCCTGCACATCAAGATGTCATACAACTCATCTCTTACATTGTTAATTATTCTTATCACTCCTTCTATTGTTAGTTCTCTGTAAGTGTCATTCTGAATCAAAGTGGCTTCTATTATCTTAATATATTCTACTTTATCTAGGATCACCACTCCTCCCCCTTTGTCAGCATTAATTATCAAAATGTCTTTATTGTGCTTCAGATTCATTAGAGAACTGTATTCATCCTTCTATTTATTGATGAATAGAAATTTATATTAACAACAATGAGGAATGGGGAACATAGAACAACTATGAGAAATATATGCTTTCTACCCTAGTTAGTACAATAGAGTTCATAGAGAATAGATACCTATGATCAGACACTACCATGATTGAACGATCTTTATTTACTCTTAAGCTACTCATGATGTTTCAAGAAAGGAGGTTTTTTCAAATATAACAGCGCTACCTGCGCAGCATCACGCTAGGAAGATTTAGATTCTCACTTAAATTTGGGGGAGGTGGCAAACGTCATACCGCAAGTTTAGTTGTGTTGTTTTAAAGTTGAGTTGAAAACACGATATTTTTAGCAGGAACCAAGAAATTTGTTAATAAATATGACAACCACGACTGATCTACGGAGGATGGATCTCGCATATAGGTCCACGGTATTTACAGAATAAATCAGTGATTTTACAATGAGATCTTAGACAAGAAGTTAGGATTTAATTGCTATGCAGATAGTCAGACACTGTTTTAATCTCTAGTGAGCAGTCTATCAGTTTATTTATCTCCTCATTCATTTATGTGGTCAGACTTTCATGCAAATATGTATATGTTGAAGGAAATGTTGCTGCTATTTAGGTGAAGTTTTAAATGATTTCTTTGTTTTACATGTTATATTTACATGACAATCAGCTTTCAAGATACATGTATATACTTGATGAAAGTTTATTTGACACATGTCATGTTCACATGATGTTTTGCACAAGCAGCGTTTTTGCGTGTATATGTTAATAATTGTTTTTGTTTTAAAGAGTAGCAAGATGTGATTTTAATATTCAGTTAGCAGAGCACCAGTTGCTCGAGATGTCTCTGTCAATGTTTTTATATGCTTTTATGTGCTCCATATTAGAAAGGGCGTATATAAGATTTCCTCGTTCATTCCAAGAGGAAAGAATAAGTGTATGAATAAGTAATATGATAGTAAGTGTATAAGACACGGAGAAACTGGAGCTTGAGCCCAACGCATACGCGTTGAACTCTAAGCCAAAGTTTGAAGTTTCTTTATTGACTAATTAACCAATGTTGAATTGACTGATTGTTTAATAGTTTAATGATAATTAGAAGTATCAGAGGTATATAAGGAACTAGGTTAGATATTGTAATTTGTATCTGAAGAAGCGTGCAAGAAGCATAAAGCTCATTCTTGTTATCGTTTTCGAATAAAAGACATTTTTGAAGAAATCCGAGTTCTCGTGGTGTGTCCTGTTTTGGTTGTTCTTGTGACTCTATAATGGGTCTAATGAGTGATGAGTAGAGGGGAACAATGACCTCTTTTTTTCTGGATGAGAAACCTTTTGTGATGAGGTGTGCCACGTAGAAGGATTTCCTGACTACTGTGGTGATGTGATTATCAAAGGAGAGACTACTGTCCACCTGTGTCCCAAGGTCTCTTATCACACTTTTGGTGTTAAGTATACTACCACCTATGTTGTAGTTCGTGGGTACAGAGTTTTTACCAAAGGGGATGACAATGCACTTTTTGGCATTGAGCTTAAGGCCATGGCTTTGACAACAGGCATCTGTCTCAGTGAGGCCCTTTTGTAGGATGTCCACATAGTTAGGGGTTTTGATTATGGCTCCTAGTTTGCACTCATCTGCAAACTTCATTAGCCAAAGACCTTCTGTGTTAGCCTGTACTTCAGAGAAGTAGATACCAAACAGGAAAGGACCCAGGACTGAACCCTGTGGTACTCCACTTGTCACTGGACTGAAGTCGGGTTTGGAGTCTGCTACTTTCACAGTGTGGGTTCTGTCAGTGAGCCAGTTGGCAACCTATCTTGTGACAAAAGGATTTATACCTAGTTTAGTGAGTTTATCTATAATTCCAGAGTGGGGGGTGGTGTCAAAAGCCTTGGCAAGATCTAGATAGGCTGTGTGAACCACCTTACCCTTGTCTACGGCTTTGGTGACTGCTTCAAAGAAGTCTATCAGGTTTAGGAGACATGATCTGGCTTTTACAAACTCGAACTGGGTGGGGTCCAGAGTTTGGAGATTACCAATGTCTTTGTTTATAAGTTCCATGATGATACATTCCATGACCTTGCAGACCAGGCTCATTAGGCTAATGGGGCGGTAGTTCCCGGGGTCCATGGTGGCTCCCCCCTTGTGGAGTGGGATAACCATTGCTGTGCACTGTTCAGCAGGCACAAAGCCTGAGGTGAGGCTATGATTGAACATGGTACTTAGGTGGGGTTCCAGTTCATTCTGTAGTTCATGTAGAACACAGCCTGGGATATTGTCAGGTCCCATGGATGCTGTGTTCTTGGCTTTGGAGAGTGTGGTTTTTACCTGTGCAGCCATGATTACAGGAACTTTGCATTCTTTTGGTATAGAGATGGGCTCTTTAGGGGGTGAGAGGGGGGTAAAGTTAGCACTGAACCTATCTGCCAGGATGTTGGCAATATCAATTGGGTCTGTATATTTAGTGCTATTGTGCTGTAACTCAGAGCAGATCTGAGTGTTGCCATTGAGATTCTTGACATAGCTATAGAATACTTTGTGGTTATCTTTAGAATCAGTGGCAATTTTGTTTTCGTAACTAGCTTTGGAGGATTTTATCAGGGATCGCAGCTTCTTACTGAGGCTGACGAGGGAGCTCCTCCACTCGTGGGTTTTACTCTCTTTTGCAACAGTTTCTTCCTTCTGTTGTACAGTTTGTTTATGGCAGGGTACCACCAGACTGGCTTCCTTTTTTTGGAGGATAACGTCTTGGTTCTGTTTGGGATAGCACGATCCATGCACTCATGTAAGTGCTTATAAAGTGCAACTGTTGGATTCAGTAGTCATAACTGTATTGTCCATCTGCATGGTTGTCATGACGTTCACCACTTCTGTCTTAAGAAGCATGAAGTTGGCTTTGGAGAAATTTTTTACCATGGTTTCCTTAATGGGGGTTGGGGCAGGAAGTGGATATCTAGGGTAATTAGCTTATGGTCGGATCGGACCAATGAGGCATTGACTTCAGGTGTGGAATACCGGTCACTCATGTTGATAATGATTAGATCTAGGATATTGTTGCCCCTGGTGGGGGTCTGCATAAGTTGATCCAGGGCATTGGAGTTTATGAATTCCAGAAAGTGTTGAGCGAAGGAGTTGGTACCTGAGTAGTTTTCCCAGTTAATGGTGGGGTAGTTGAAATCACCCATTATTAGGGTGCTTGGTTGAACCCTAATATTTTCCAGTACATCAAGAAAAGAGGAGTGGGAATCCTGGGGCATGGTGGGTGATCTGTAGCAAGCTACAATTTGGATTGCAGTTTTGCCCAGAGTTAGTTGCACTTGGATAACCTCGGCTGCATTATGCTGAGCGACTAGCCTGGAGGTGTGGATATCTTTAATGAATATGGACACACCTCCGCCTTTGGTGTTCCGGTCCAGGTTACGTGGCTGAAAAGTGTGGTACGAGTTATAGCATGGTAGTGCAGGGATGCTCTCTGGAGCCTTGAACCAGGTCTCAGTCACTGCACAGATATCGATGTTCTCCATTTTAAGGAACTTCTAGCATTGAGTAGCATCACCCTCAGTTTTTGCTTGCCTGTTCCTGTTACTGTGGTGAATTTGTCATTTGAACCTTGCCTAAAAAAGGCACTATAAGGGCAGCAAGAACCTTAGCCAGTATCCAGAATCCCAGGGGTGACAGGTGCAGGCCATCTCTGGCAAAGCATCGTGGTCTGTCGACCATGTCATCCCAGGCAGACAGATACCGGATCCCTTTAGAATGGCACCAGAAGCTTAGCCAACTGTTGAAGTCAATCATTTTGTCCTTGTACTGCGGCATCATTCTGGGTGATGGCAGAATGCTACTCAGGGCTAGGGTCATACCTGCCTGGGCTACAAGATCGGAGAGCTCTTCCATGTCTCTTTTCATGTAGTCCAGGGAGGTACGTCCCAGGTCATTCACACCAACATGGACAATGACATGGTCATATTTGTACTTGTTGTGGAGTGACGTGAGTGCGTGGGTTATGTGGCGGATCCTGGCACCCAACAGGCAGCTGACAGTAACCTTCTCCTTGCTTAGCCTGGTGAGTGGGACATCAGTGTGCCTGACTATAGAGTCACATATGACTAGTGTGTTGGGTATGTTGTTTTGCCTTATTGGCTGTGGTTGAGTGGCGCACTGAGTCTGCGGGCTATGTGTCATTTGGGTTGTGTTGGGGGGTGGAGGTTGCTTGCATTTCTGCTTTGGAGGTCTCTGTTTCTTGAGCAGATTATTATTGAGAGCCTCCGCGAATGTTTTTGTGTTTCTATGTGTGGATTTTGGTGGTGTAGATTTAGTGAGACTATGTGATGAGTGTGGTGTGGTGCAAGTGTTTACCTTCTCCTCTTGACTGTCAAGTTCAGTCTTGATTGGAGAGAGCTTTACCTCCAGTTTGGCTAAATAAGTGCATCTCTCACAAGTTGTAGTGTTGGGTGGTAGGAGGAGAGGATTGTCTGTGTACATGAGGCAATTTCTACATTGCCCCAAGATGCCCAGATTCAGCAGATAGATAGGAGAGAACACTGGGAGCTGACCCTTGGACATGCCTGAATAAAAAACTATTTTCCTCTAGATAAGTGAGGAAAGTGAGTACAAGAGCTGTTTTTCTCTAAGCAAGTGAGGAAAGTAAGTTCCAAAACTGTTTTCCTCTAGGTAATGAGGAAGGTTGAGTGCTGTAGTAATTAGAAGGTTATTTAGGGCTTACAAGTTCTGAACAAGTGCTGATCATGAATAAGCAAATTCAAGTGCTAAAACTAAGAATATGTATCTGGACTAAACTAGTTACAGGAAAGGGGGAAACAAGTGCAAATGTAGGCTTTTAAATCAGAAAGTTGAGAGAGATGGAAAAACTGCCCAAACAGCCAATAACTACAATTTCTGGGTCAGAACCACTCCTTATGTGGTAGATAGGTTACCTAGTACTTACCACTCCCACTGATAAGCTAGAAGGCTTCCCTCCAACACAGAAAGCTTGGGGGGTGGGGCACAGAAGCTTACATATAGTCCTGGATACAGCAAATCTGAATGTGGACTACACTAGTTACAGGAAAGGTTTTTTTTTTTTTTTTATATACAGAAAAGTAGCTAAAACAGCAGTCAAAACTATTCAAATGCAGTGCAAGCTAGCACACTTGAGTATGTAGCAATGTTACACCAAACAGTTTAAAATATGCAATTAAATTATAAATGACTAAAAACAAGTGCAGAAGGAGTCTATTAGGTAGAATGAGGTAAAGAGATGGGACTGGGGGGAGTGTCCCAGATTAAATCTACAGTGGGGGTGGGCAACTGCAAAAGCCTCCAAATTTAAACAAAAACACAGGAATAGGGAGTGTGGGTATGGGAAAACAACACCTTCAGCAGAGATCTAAAAAACTATACAGTGAGCAAAAATAACAGTGCACAACTCTGAAGTCAGCCAGCAATGATATAAAATTAGTCAAACAACAATTACCAGTACACAACTCTGAAGTGCCAGAAAAATATATTCGGCTCTGTATATCTCCAGATAATTTGAAGAGCGCTCTCTTTCAGGACACAGGAAGGCACCAGCAATGATTTGCTATCCATTTCTTGTACACAACAGCTGTGCACTTTGTCAGATTTTGTAGTTGAATTTGGACTCAAACTCCAGAGAGAGTGGTGAGGACAACATAACTGCATTGTCAAGCCAATTGGACCAAATTACTTATGTCCAGAGGACAAGTGTGCAAAATGGAAAGCTATGTACGAGGTGATATTTTTTGGGACAGGTGCCCATTTTTTTATGGTGAGAGTGGAATGTTGAAAGGAATATAGGTATATGTGGGGAGGTAAGTTGAATAGGAGATGATACATTAGCAGACAAACAAGACAGACAAGACAGCAAATAGGGGTGGTGTGTGACACATGGGTTGGATAAACACCTTAGATGGTTGTGGAATCCAAGTTGCACATGCCTCCAGATGGCAGCAGTGTGACTCATGTGTCCACTCATGGGACTGTTGTTACTGCTTCTTCACTTCTTCGAGGGTGGCTGTGCTGATGCTAAGCACCAGGGTGAGGCAGCCCCACCAGGCTGGTGAGCATGCCCTCAGTCTGGTGCAGGCAGCATTCATAGCTCCGATGAACAATTCTGCACACCAGGGTTGGGAGGGTGGCCTAATGGTTAAGGTGTTTGCCTTGCAAACACAAGGTGCAAGGTTTGAGTCTCACAAGGGATAATTGGCTAGGCTTAAAATGGCTCGCAAAGGCAGTTAGCTTAGTACTAATCTATGAACCTATGAACCTATGACTAGCAGTTAGTCCTGGGTGACAATGCCCCCGCAGCCACCACTCCCAGGGGTGGCCGGGCCCCATTCCCTGTGGTGGTCCCACCTGACACTGCAGGTGGTGTAGGGGCAGCTGAGGGGGCACCACCAGTCTGGGTCCCAGATGTGCTAGGACCCAGTGCCATGGCCAGTTGAGGCAAGGTAGGTGGATCACCTGGAACAGGCCTACCATGACGTGCTGTGGTGATGGATGTATAGCAATAAGTATAATATCCAGAGGTAGGTGTTTAGTTCTGACCTTCTCAGACTCATCCCTTCCTCTCAGCATTTTGGCCCTTGACAGCTCAGGCCCGATTCTGTCTGGAGACCATTGATCAGGAGTTGTTCCTGCCCATGCTTCCTCAATGATTTTGGCTTCGAGGGAGATGGGTGGAGTTTTGTGGGTCTGTCATCTTTTCACATTATGGAAACAGCTTTCTCTCTTCACAGAGAACCAATCTCTTTTACCTTCTATCCTCTCCTTCATCCTTCACTGGATCTGAGTGCTGAGTACATCATCTCTGTCCAAGGTCAGCCTGCCTCATGAAGCTTCCCAGTTCATTGCCCTGAAGAAGCCCACCCTTTTTCCAGTAACTCCCCTGAACACCCCACAGAGGTGGGTCCTCGGAAGTAAATGTGCAAAAAGAAGCACATTGACTTCCCAATGTATGCACTCACACAAGACATAGACTTTGATGAGGAAGAAGGATCCCCACGATCACCACCAGATTTTGTCTCCTTTGGAGACATCTTGGAGATTTTTAGGTAGATAGGTGGCTGGTCAGCCCAGTCTCCTTTTCTGAAGAGTCTGTGTTCTTGGAGGCTTTTGGAGTGGGCTCATCTACATCTTGGGTGACCCCCCAGTGGACAAACTCATTGACTTAGTTTTCCACTGGGCTTGGAAGGAGCTGAACACTATTGAGCCAATCTCCAAATGCCCTGACAAATTTCTTGTTTCCCCCAAAGGCAGGTTTCATTGGCCTAAAGGTGCTCCTGTTGATGACATGGTTGTGGCAGCAGCCACCAAGAAGGACAAACAGAGCTCCTCTGTCCATCTGCTGAACAGAAAGTCTTATGTAATGGACAGGTTTGGTAAGTGCATTTACACCTCAGCTATGGCTGTGCTGAAATCATTAAATTACTTGGCACATTTCACTCACTTGCAGAGAAAGTTGGTCAAGTAGCTATCTAACTCTCTTGCAGAGACCATGTCAGATGAGGACTTCAAGAAAGTATCTCCCCAGTTGGTTACTCTTGCTTCTGTAACTAACACTTCCATGAGGCTCATCTCCCATTCAGCAGAAGGCATCTCAAGGGCAGCCAGCTCAGGTATTGCAGTTAGAAGACATATGCCCGGATGAAGCTTTCTGACTTTGAGCAACCTTTCAAGGCATCCTTTGTTAGTGCCCCTTTTGATGGCTCCTCCTTGTTTGGGTCATCCATCAAAGAGACTGTTACCTGGAGTGTGCAGGAAGGAAAGACTCTGTCTGCCATTGGGAACAAGCATTCTACCCGTCAGCATACCTTTTACAGAAATCAGCAAGGTGGTAAGTAGCCTTGGTTTTAAAAGTCTCAAGAGTCTTTTCAAGCACTATGGGGGGATTCTTCCTTCAGAGGCAGAGGAGGAAGTTTCAATGCTAGACACTGCTCCAGAGGCAGAGGGGGGAGTGCAGAATCAGGGCTTCAGAGAACCTTTCTCTGACAAGCCCTATCAGTGCTCCTGAAGTGCTGCCTAGCTTCCCATCTCTGGAGGCAGTTGGAGGTCATTGTTGCCTGCACCTAGACACCTAAACCAATCTGACAACAAATGCCTGGGTGTTAAGCATAATATCCAGAGGTTATTATATTCCCTTTTCCTTCCACCTCCTGTGGAACAAAGGAAAATCCCCAATGCATGATGTACCACCCATTCAGAGGAAGCATGCAGAAGTGGAAATTCAAAAATTGCTGCACAAAAGAGTCATCCAAGACGTTCCAACTGAACAAACAGGACTCATAACTTACTCACACTTCTTTTTAGTGCCAAACAAAATTGGGGACCTAAGATCCATTCTACATCTGAGCAATATAAATCAATATGTGAAGAAGTCAAAGTTCTGGATGGTTACAGTTCAGTCCATTCTACTGCTATTGCGCAAGGACGATTGGATGTACTTGATAGACCTTCAGGACTCATATTATCACATCAAAATAGATGGACACTCCAAAAGTCATTTGCACTTCAGGCTGGCAGGCAGTCATTACCAGTTCCGAGCTCTGCCCTTTAGACTCACCACAGCCCCTAGGGTGTTTACCAAATGCATGGTAGTAGTGGCAGCTCACCTGAGACTGAAAGGATTCCAGGTGTTTTCATATTTGGAAGACTGGCTTCTAACTGTTCCAATCTGGCATCAACTACTTCAAGCCAGGGACTATTTGCTCCAGATCTTCAGCTCCCTGGGCATTACCATGAATCTTACAAAATTGAACCTGTCCCCCATTCAGAAGTTGGAATTCATTGGTGCCTTTCTGGATGCAATGCTCCAGATAGCCTCTTTATCGCATATCTTCCTTGAGAAACCAAGTGCGGGACATAATTTCTTTACTGTCTCCATTGACAAAGCTGATACTTCAAGCTCTTGGCTCTATGTCAGCTACCATCGTCCTAGTGCCCTTAGCAAGATTCTTTATGTGAGTCTTCCAGTGAACAGTGGCTGTTCAGTGGTCTAGTCTTTATTAACAATTATCTATGCCTATTAAGCTAACTCTGATTTGCAGATTATATCTTCAATGGTGGATTCAGTCAGATGACATTTTTCTGTGCAGGCCATTCCTTCTTTCTCTCCCTACAGCTACAGTGACCATAGACATTTCCCAACTAGGGTGGGGGGGCATTTGAGGGAAAGATGGTCCAGGGCGTGTGGTCTTCCTCGGAGACCAGATTGCATATCAATGTCCTAGAGATGAGAGCAGTTCTTCTAACACTGCAAGCCTTTTAGGACAGCCTCCCCTTTGTGAAGATTGCAGTACATACGGATAACATGTCAGTAGTCTGGTATATCAGCAAACAAGGAGGAACCCATTCTTATCCATTATGCAGAGAGGCCATGAGGGTCTGGGAATGGGTAATATCTTCAGACTGCTTTCTAGTTGCAATACATATACTGGGAAAAAACAGCGTTCTAGCAGACAGATTCAGCTGGTCCATTCTCACCCTTCAAGAATGGTCCCTCAATCAGTCAGTGGAATATGTGTCCCAGGCTGGTATGAACATAGCATTGAGTAGCATTTTACATTCTCCAAGGATGATGCCATAATACGAACAAAGGATGATTGACTTCAATAATTGGCTTAGTTTCTGGTGTCATTCTAAGGGGGTGCAATATTTGTCAGCATAGAAGGAGATGGTCAAGAGACCACACTGCTTTGCCAGGGATGGTCTGCACCTTTCTTTTCTAGGCTTTCAAATATTAGCTAAAACATTGTCTTCCTCATAGTGCCTTTTTTAGGCAATGCCAAATTGAAAGTACTTTTGACATAGCAAATCAAAACCAAGAAAATCTAAAGGTATTACTGCTCAATACTTGGACCCTAAACAAAAATCTCCACTCCCTGAAAGCTCTCTTTACCCTAGAGAATGTTGATGTCTGTGTGGTCTCTGAGATGTGATTTAAAGCCACGGAGAGCACACCAACAGTGTAAAGTGATAGTGCCTTCTGCACATTTAGACCAGATATTTCACAGGCAGAGACTAAAGATGAAGGTGTCTCTATTTACATCAAAAATAAATATACTTCAAAGCTGGTCAAACAGGACAATGCACTTGAGCTGCTCCATGTTCAAATCACCATAGGTAAAATCCAATACCACTTCCTTGCAAGCTATAGATCCCCCTCTATGACCCAGGAAACCCATACCATGTATTTAAATGTATTAGAAACACTAACCATCCAACCCAATACCATATGCATGGGTGACTTTAATTACCCCACTATTAACTGGAAATCCTATATGACATCAAATGTACAAGCACAGAGATTCCTGCATTTCATAAACACAAACTCTCTGGACCAGATAGTCAATACACCAACCAGGGGTGCAACCATACTGGATTTGGTCATCACTAATATGGGAGTGTGCTGTACACCCCCTTCTGTAATGCATTCCACTGGTAAGGTCAGACCACAAAATGGTCTCCTTTGAAGTAAAAAATAAAACCTGGACCCCCATCTCAACTGGGAATATTCAGAAACTATTCTAAGGCTAATCTCCTGCTATTAAGTGAGAACTTGGCAAAATGCCAAGCCCCTATAAACCCTGAGAACACTTCCATCTATGCAGAACTTTTCACAGAAACCCTGTACAAGCATGTTAATAGCTGCATATAAGCAGCTGTACCCATCAGGAAGAAGTGCAGAACTAACTCAAAAAACAAGCCACCCTGGTGGAATCACAGAATCAATCAGATGTATAACAGGAGGAAGACAATTATGGCAAAAATTAGGAGGTGCAGCACCCAGAAGGATAAAATCACTCTCATGAAACTAAACAAACAACTCAGAGGACAAATAAAGTCTACTAAAGCCAAATTTGAGGTAAGTTTGGCCTCACAGGCCAAGAATAGCCACAAAGCATTCTTTAGCTATGTCTGCAACCTCAAAGGCAATACACAATTTTGTAGAGAGATCATTGTAAATGGAGCCACCTATACTGAGCAAGAAGATATAGCAAACCTCCTGGCTGATAAATTCAGCTCCAACTTTACTTCTCTCTCCCTATCAACCTTCCCTCAGGAAATATCATCAAATATAACTCCAACTGTTATCATTAGGGAACAGGTCCTTAATGCTCTCTCTAAGACCAGGAACACTGCAGCAATGGACCCAGACAATATCCCAGGATGCCTTCTAAATAGCATGAAACATGACCTATCAGGGCCTCTGGAATTACTATTTAATTGTAGCCTCCAAACAGGCTTCATGCCTCATGAATGGATAAAAGCAACAGTCATCCCTCTGCACAAAGGTAGCCTATCTACAGACCCTGGAAACTACAGACCCATAAGTCTCAGTATTCTTATATGTAAAGCCGTGGAAAGAATTATTATGGAGATGATCAACAGAGATATAGTAAACCTTCAGACACTGGTCCCAACCTAGTTTGGTTTCGTCAAGGGCAGATAATGCCTACTCAACCTGGTGGACTTCTTTGAGAAAGTCACCAAAGCAATGGATGAGGGCAAAATTGTTCACACTGCCTACCTTGACCTGGCCAGGGCATTTGACACAATAACCCACCTGTTCATTGTTGACTAACTCAAGAGGTTAGGTACAAACCTGTATGTCACCTGGTGGATAGCCAACTGGCTCACAGACAGGACCCAGGAAGTTAGAATTGGGGAGTCCACCTCTACAAAGAGGCCAGTCACAAGTGGATCCCTCAGGGATCAGTCCTTGGACTGCTCCTTTTTGGCATTTACTCCTCAGAAGTCAAGGCCAATGTCAGTGGTTTCTGGCTGACTAAATTTGCAGATGATTGCAAATTAGAAGCTGTCATTGAATCTCACACTAACACAAATGTTCTCCAGGAGGGCCTGGCACAGACAAATAACTGGTGTCAGAGCCATGGGCTAAAACAAAATGCCAATAAATGCATAATAGTATCCTTTGGGAAGTCATCCATCCCTGGTAAATATCATATTGACAACACACCCCTTAGAGTTGACCCAGTAGAGTCAGGGACGTAGGGACACACATAGATAGTAATCTAGCCTTTGATCATCACATGTCTACAGTTGTGAAGAAATCATTCTATGTTGCATAACTTATAAACAAAGGTATAGCATCTAAGTCCAAGGAAGTCATTGTTCCACTGTATCAGACCTATCATTGAGTAAAATGCACCATTTGGTATTTAGCTAACAAGGCACAGAGGTTCCTCACTAAAAGAATACAGGGCATTAATTAATATGTCCTATGCAGACCACCTTAAGGCCCTATCCCTGTATTCTGTCTCCTACAGGCTTCTGAGGGGAGAACTATGCCTGGCATACACAGCATTTTCAGTAGCAGAAGTACCCATTCTAAAGACTTAAACCTTGTCTGTGATATAAATAGGACCTGCTGGAGAGATAGGTATGTATCCCAGAGTCTACCCCATCTATGAAAGAGTCTCTCCATCCCTGTAAAGCAGAGATGCTCCCTAACCCAATTCAAGTGCAACTTGGACAATTAGATGTGAAGCTGGAAATTCATCCCTGGTTTGGCATTTATGTCTCTAATGCAAATGGGTTCCTATTATATGATCAAAGTTTTGAAACTTCGAGCATGGCAATATCGAACTTGTCTGTTCGAAGTTTCAAAATTTTGAACATGGAAAAAAATTACAACATGCAACAGTAAACTAACTGTTGCAAGCAGGGGAGGCAAGCCCTCTTCCCTTTCCGCACTATAGTGTGGTCTCGGAGTTGGTATATTTAAAGAGCAGGGGTTGGGGGGTACAGGGGGGCTTGACCCCTGCTTGCAACAGTTAGTTTACTGTTGCATGTTTTTTTTTCCGTATTCGATCTTCCGCAAGTTCGAGTATATGGTTTCGACCATAGAGGATTCAAACTTGTTGAAGTTTGATCATGTAATAGGAACCAAATGCAAACAGGTAACCTGTAAATGGTTCATCTCCCAGGCCTATGCTTACACTTATCAAGGGTATCAGAACTTGTCAGAGATTTGGGATGCATGGCTAGTCTTAAAAAGGCCCTTGTGGTCATTAGCCAAGTAAACACCTGTGAACCTATGGTGAATCTGATTTTTGGCCATTGGGGCCAACCTTACTGTGACAACTTTGCTTCTCCCCAAAACAAGAAGCACAGCAAGTACTTCACTCTGATCCTCCTCTGGGGGAGTACTTGAGAGATGCTATAGTTCATGATTTGCCCTCCGGTCTCCTTTATGCCTATCCCCCTCTACCGTTGATCCCAAAGTTTCTTCAGAAAGCCAGAAGACTGAAGAGTTCAGTAATCCTCATTGCTTCCACTGGCTTTGTCGGGTATGGTTCCCCTTTCTCTGGTCTCATCTGAAATATCCCCCATGGATTCTAGAGCCCAGACAGGACATTCTCTCTCATCCATTAGGGAACTAACATCCCAATTTACTCACCCTCAAACTGACCACTTGGTTTCTCCAATTCCAGTAATTCTATAAAGGTCCAGGCTTGCTTCCCCTGTTAGAGGCATCGTTTTAGCTTACCAAAAAGCTTCTACTAAAAAGTGTACCAAAGCAAATGGAAAAGGTTTGACATTTGGGCTTGCAAAGAGAATATTGATCCTTTCTCAGCCCCAGTTTCATCCAGCCTTTTCTTTCTTACTTCTCTCTTCAAGGAAGAGGCTAGTTTTTCCACTATAAATTCAGCTGGCAGTCATTTACACTCTTCATGCCACAGATATTTCTGCCTCCCTTTCTGCATCTAAATTATATAAGGCTTTAATGAAAGGGATTATTCTGCTTAGACCCCCCAATAAAAGATCCTACTCCACTGTGTGATCTAAATGTTAGTCTTTAAGGACTAACTCAAAAATCATTTGAAGCAGCTAATGATTATGAAATGAAATTCCTTTCTTGAAAAAACATCTTTTGGTAGCTGTCACATCAGCGAGAAGAATTTTGCTCTGCCTCGTGGCTGCCAGCAGCTTGCCTTACTCAACACCCTCCTCTCATCATTGACCGTTTTTTTTTTTTTTTTCTTTCTTTTTTTCTTTATTTCTACTAGCCTGGTATTGGATAGCAATTACAATATAAAACCACTAGATGGCAGCATAAGTCTGCTTTTCCTTCTCTAGTTGTATTCCAGTCTGTAGTGAATTAAGTACTCTAAAACTTATTATCCAATCTCTTGCATTTACCTCAAGTAATTCATTCTGTCCTACCCTGTGATTCTCTCCCTATCCCACCTCTCCCACAGTCACTAAGCCCAAACCTAAACTAAGAGCTCATATCTCTACCTCAGTTCCTTATTCTATACTCTAGGTTTAGGTGATTACCTGTTTCTTAAATCCCCCTGCCCTTCAAACACTGACCTTTGTAGTGTCTTGACAATACTAACCTATGCACATTTGTTTTTAGCACAATCTGGACTCTGTAAATTTCTACATAGTCTCTCTCATCCATCCTTTTTCATCCTACTATTTTCCTTCTCCACTAGAATAGCTCAGCTAACCCTGGGAGTGGTCCCAAAAGAGCTTACTGATTGTTTTTCTCCTGCCTTTCCTTCTCCTTTGCTCTTCCCGCTCCATTCGCCCTACGGGCTCACTCCACTCCCCTACCCTACCCCCAATTTCCACCCACCCCCAGTGCTCCTACACTTATACAGGAATAGCCCAACCCACTTCCTCCTCCACCAATAAGAATTTACTTCCTTAAAACAACTTACTATTTCCACCCACCCCTTCTTGTATAAATTAAATTCACTTTCAACTACACACTCCAGTAAAATAACTCCATCTTATACATAACTACCACCTGCTCCTACTACACTGTATATCACTCACTATGTATAATTCTTGCATTAATACATCTTACATCCTAGTCTACTCCCTCATACTCCTAAACACACTTCTCATCTCTTACTCCCTCACCTACCTCGAAAACAGAAAATTATTTCTATCCCACCCAACACTAAAAAAGGCCACTACCCACCTTGTAAACACACTTCTAGTTCACAGCAAAATAACATCAACATCTCCATACCTCTTATCTCACTACCATAGAACATTTCATATCAACTTTTTCCAAAACAGGAAACCGTTTACAATTTCTTCCAAACATCCCATAAACACACATAGTCACCAACAACTACTATGCCTTTATGGCAACATTCACCCTAATCCTGGCCCAAACCATGACCAACCCATTATGCCAACTAACAACCCAACTGCTCTTATTAATCCTACAACCAAGACCAATACTCTCCAGATAGCTCACCTCAATATTCGGAGCCTAAATAATAAGATAACCCAAATACATGCCCTCCTAGACCTTTACTCCTTTGATATCCTATGCCTAACTGAAACCTGGCTAAAAGTAGACACCAAGAGCAATGATATACTACCTCCAGGTTATAACATCATTAGACTTGATCATCAGATCAAAAAGGGCGGAGGAGTAGCAATACTCTACAAAACTGAACTATTAGTTACCCTAGTAGAGTCTAAACCACCTTCACTCAACAACAGTGAAATCTTAATCACCAAACTAGAAATTAATAAAAATAAATCTATCTACATCATTTGCTGTTATATCCCCATAGGTAACAATATTAATAGCCTAGAAAACATACTGAGCTGGCTCTCAACCTCTTTCCCTCAGGAAACCATACTATTAGGTGACTTTAATATTGATTGGAACTGTTGTATTTCCCAATTTCCAACCTCTCACATAAACCTCTATGGCTTTACTCAGACTATTACCGTCCCTACCCGAATAAATAAAACCAGTTCCAAACAGAGTATCCTGGACTGGATTCTAGTTAACACTAACCCTATGTGTTATATCACAGGTACACTACCTGATAATAGCAGTGACCATCAAATCACTTTTATCAACCAACAAAAAAGCCCCATCCCCACTAATACTCAACTCAGAATTAACAGGAACAAAACTAACTTCAACATAGACAACTTCCTATTAGAGCTAAAAGCTTGCAACTGGTCTCCTCTGAAATATTTGCCTCTAGATGAAGCTGTCTCATACTTTAACAATAAATTCCTTCAAATCCTTGGCCACCATGCCCCTACAAGAGTAACAAGAACCAAAACAAAGCCTGCTCCTTGGCTATCCAAAGAAACCAAACAAAACATGTTACTTAGAAATAGAACATGGGACAAATGGAGAGCTACCACAAACCCAGCCGACCATGAGACCTTTAAACAACTTAGAAATGAAACAAAGAAACTGATAGTCACTGATAAAAGAAATTACTACTCAAAAGTCCAACACGCACAACATCAAAACCCCCAGAACTTCTGGATAGGTATCAACAAATTACTGCACCCAGGTAACTCCAAAACACCTACACCCTCAAACCTCACTCAGACCTCCTCAAATCAAATTGCTGATATATTTAACTCATTTTTCAAAGATACTGTTACTTCCCTAGCTTCATCCCTATCCCCACCATCCACGCAAGCACCCAACTCCCTAAACAATAATACCCCCTCATTTGAACTACAACCAGTCTCAACAGATCTCATTCATAAATTACTTACCAAGCTAAAACCTTGTACCCCTTCAGCTGACCTCATTCCAGCAGAATACCTGCAGATTGCAGCCAAACCACTGGCCTCCCCTGTCTCTATTTTAATCAATCATACCATAACAGAAGGCTGTATCCCAACCCTTTGGGAAGTCTTTCATATCATCCCATTACATAAGGGTGGTAACGTAAATGACCTCTCTAACTTCCGTCCCATAGCCTTACTTTCCCCTTTAGCAAAAATCATGGAAAGATGTATACATAGGCAATTACTTAATCACCTCCTCCAAAACAATCTCCTAGCAGACTGTCAACATGGTTTTAGACCTTATCACAGTACTACTACTGCTCTTTTGTCTTTCACTGACCATATTAATAAAAATCGGAATAACAACTTACTGTCCTCTGCTGTATTCTTAGACCTCTCTAAAGCCTTTGATATGGTCAACCACACTCTCTTACTTAACATCCTGAAATCTTTTGCTTTGGACTCTCAGGCTATCCAGTGGTTCTATTCCTACTTAGATAATAGACAACAGGCAGTGCTATGGGAAAATCACTTATCATCTCTTCTTAATATCAAAATAGGTGTACCGCAAGGCTCAATACTAGGACCTCTCCTCTTTTCTATTTTTATAAACAACTTAAATAAGTCCCTTCCTCAATCAATCTGTATTCAATATGCCGATGATTCAACACTCATATGCTCAGCTTCCTCCATAAATGACCTTCAAAATATCACTCAAAAAGCTTTCACAGCAGCTGAAAACTGGTTCCAACAATATTGCCTCTTACTGAATCCAAAAAAGACTAAACTATTACTTTTTGCTCCTTCACATAAGTCATCCTCTCTCACCTTCAATATATCCTCTAACAATGGCACCATAATATCCCCTGATCCTACAACCAAACTTCTTGGTGTCACAATAGACCACAACCTCAACTTTGATTCCCATATTAACTTAACTATCAAATCAATCAATAGAAAACTTGGACCTCTCTACAGACTTAAACCCTTCCTCACCCCCTCAGCCAGAAGTACTTTAGCACAAACCTACCTACTCTCTACCCTATTTTATGCCTCTCCAATCTATACTAACCTAACTAAAAGTAACCTCAACAAACTAGCAACAGCCTACCATAACATAGCCAGATTTGCAACAGGAGCCCCATTTCGTACCCACTATTGCTCTAATCTCAAACAACTAGTCTGGCTAGAGCTACAAAATCATATACGACTTCAGCAACTGACCATCACCCACAAAATCTTTCATCAGCCCACTAATACCACTATACTCTGTTCCCTTATTACCCCATATAAAAACATCTCTTCCCTATGCTCTGCTACCAAACTACTAGCTGCCTCCAACAAATCCAACAACAAAGCTGGGGATAGTCTGTTCTCCAACTGTACTGCACCCATCTGGAACAAACTTCCAATTGAACTTATGTCTATTACCTCTTTACCTAATTTCAAGAAGCAGCTAAAATCATGGCTCTACTCTCAGTGGCTCTGCCCTTGTTCTAACCCTGACTAGTCCTCTGCTCTCCTTTGTTCCATGCCTTTTCCTTCTCCTGCTATCCATAACAAGATATTCTCTTACTGTTTCTTTATTTCTGATCTACTCTTGGACTCTCAATACCACTAGGATGGATGGATGATTAAAAGAAAAATCTATTGTACTTTTTCCTGTTGATGCTAGTATTAGTTTTAGATTTTTATGAAAATGTTATGTACTACATTCTGTCTGTTAAATACACCCTCTGTACAACTATCTTACTAAAATGATGTCTTACTGTGGAGCTTTTCTCCCCGGGCCTCTACTGAAAATGGACATTTATCCAGCTAGACTAGCCCGGTCAACAAATGTAAAATAAATAAATAAAATAAATAAATAAATAAATAAACAAATAAATAAATTTCCAAACCTCAGGACTCATCATCGAAACTACTTTACATCATTTGTCATAAAGATAGAGTATCTCTCCATACCAATCAATCTTTTATGCCTAAGGTAGCCACAGAGACTAATATTAACCAGTCCATACAGTTGCCAGTTTTCTTTCCAAATTTTTCTAACAAGGGCAAATATATTTTGCAGCTGTTTGATATTCATAGACAACTGCGGTTCTACCTTCATAGAACAAAACAGTGAAGAAAGTCTGACCAACTATTTCTTTCTTTCTCACCAAACCATCTAGGTCAAGCAGTCTCCAAAGTTATATTGGCTAATTTGATTACTGACTGTATTTCACTAATTTATTCAAAGAATGGGTTGAACTTGCCTCATCCTCCTAAAGCCCATTCTATCCATGCCTACTTCATCTGTTTTCTCCTCCAGGGGGGTCGACTGATGATATTTGTGCTGCAGCCACTTGGTCAAAGACACACACATTTGTGACACATTATAAATTGGACAGTGTCTCCAGAAGTAGAGCTTCTTTTGGTTCAACAGTACCTTGGCATAGCCTTCCTTGAGGCCACCTGAGAGTAAGGTAGCCAGCGACTCTGACCCCATAGTGAGGAAGAATGACAAGGACAACACCAGATTTAGAAGTTATGTGCTTCCATAACTTGGCATCTGTGTTGTTCATTTTTATTCTTCATCACCTTCCCTCCCAGCCATCCCCCAACCTATTTGCTCCTAGAGGATCTATTGGATTTATATGAACCTTTATGCTCCTGACTTGAACTTCTGATTTCTCTCTGTCTATGCAGTTTTCCTTTACCTGGTAGAATATAAAGCAGCAAACCTGATCTGAGGAAGCTACAGAGAGTGTAGGGCATTATGGTTAGAGGGAGGAGCTCAAGACTAGGATCCAAGTCTGAAAAATGCAGCCAGGTCATATCCAAGAGTTAAATCTGTAACCCAGTAGTGAGGAAGAATGAAAATGGACAACACAGATGCCAGGTTAAGGTAAGTACATAGCTTCTAATTTGTTAATTTAGCATTCATTGCTTAAAAAGGCACTATGGGGTTGGATAAAGTTTTAGCAAGTATTAGAAAGCCTAGGGGGACAGGCGCAGACCTTCCTTGGCAAATCAGTGTAGTCTGTTAACCACATCCTCCTAAGCTGACAAATATTGGATTCCATTAGAATGACTCCAGAAAGTCAGCCAGTTGTTGAAATCAACATTTTTTTGCTCATACTGTGGCATCATCATCAGTGGTGGCAATATGCTGATCAATGACAGGCTCATACCAGCCTGAGACACATAGTTCAGGAGTGCCATAATGTTTCTTTTAATATAGTCCAGGGAGGTATGTCTCAAGTCAGTTGCACCTACATGGACTATGAGGAATCATACTGATACATGTAGTGTAATGACTTGAGAGCATGCATGATTTGGCAGATCCTGAATCCAGATAAGCAACTCACCATTATGTTCTCCTTATTCAGCTGGGTTAGTGGAGCATCAGTATGTCTTACTAAGGAGGCCCCTATTACAAGAATCCTGTAAAGTGTGTTTGCTTGCCTTAGGGGCTTAGTGTTTTGGGATTCATTGAGAGTGACTGTATGTGTAGTGTTAGGTGATATTTTTTCTGAGTGCGTTTGGAACTGCTGAGGTATAGCTCTATCATGGGTGTTCTAGGCAATCTTTGTTGTTTAGGAAGAATGCTTTTAAGAGCCACAGCATATGTTAGTCTATCTGTGTGTTGTGTGCATATGAGGTGGTGTTTGTGTGTGTGTGTGTGTGTGTGTGTGTGTGTGTGTGTGTGTGTGTGTGTGTGTGTGTGTGTGTGTGTGTGTGTGTGTGTGATTTCAAAAGCCTGATGTGTACCTGTATGCAAGAGTTTAGCCTCTAGTGTCATTTTGTAAGTACATATACTGTGTCTGTTTCTTTAAGGATTAAGTAGTTCTTGATAAATATGAGAGCATTTCTACATTGTCTCAAGATGCCCACATCTGCCAAGGTGGCTACAGAGAAGTTAGGGAATTGCATCCATGCTTTTTATTCCTTTGATTGGTGAGCTACAAAGGGTGGTGTGTCGGGGTTAGAAGGTTATTAAGGTTGCTTTGTTGGTGTAGAATAAGTGTGCTTTATTGGGGCATGTGACACCCTACCACTGGACCAGTAATCAAGGAGCCTCAAACCTCACCACTGGCAAAAGTGGGGGATGTACACACTGGAAAGATGACAAGTACACACACAGTAAAGTGCAATTTCCCTTAAGAGCACAACAGTCAGTCTGGGGTTGGTTTCTCCCTCTCTCTCCAGATCCCCAATAAGACTCCCCACTGGTACAGCTATAGAGTTGTGATCTCAGCTGAGTGGCCAAGCCAAGACCTCCAGCCCCCTCTATGTCCAACCAGTGCTTCATGTCCCTGCCCAAGTAGCTGTCACACACACTCTTTGAGATTTGGTTTATACATAAACATACACAAACACCTGGAAAAGGCTGGCACATGTTTATTAGCTATGCCCCCTTCTGCCCAGAATATAAGGTAGTTTTCACTGTCACCAGCCACTGCTTATCAGCTTCTTAAAGGCCCTTAGCAAAGGGGGTCCAATCTTACTGTATAATGTAACTATTAATCCAAATGATAGTTTGACTAAGAGCAAGGCTATTAGGAGTGGCTTGCACAGTGTCACCAAATAGATATGCAAGCACTCTGAGAGCTTAAGTATCTCTAGACAGATCAGCCACAATTGAAGAGTTTAAATATATTTAATAATAAATAATAAAACACCAAGAAAATGCTCCGTAAACAATCACAGTTACTTCAGAGTTGAAAACCACAATTAATATTTAAAACAACATTGCAGGACAGTCTCAAATAAATACAGAAAACATCTAAGCTATATTTCACTATATTCCTGTCTGAATCTAAGAGAAATTACTGTACCCTGGACTTACTTACCCATAGCAAGGCAAGTCAGATGTGATGAATGGGTTTCCCAGCTGATGCTGTCAAGTGAAAAGACAAAATACAAAATGCACAGCGGCTCTCTCAAAGACTTCTTAAATTAATATCTCAAATATTGCTGCTGGGATACTTGCAGGATGACATCACTTTTGTCATCTGACTATCCCAGGTAAAACCCCCCATTGCTAGAAACTACCAGCATTTAGCATCTCCCTGTGAAAAATACATATCCTTCAGATTTTTGAGCTGCTGGAAGGCATAAAACAATCAAACACTTACAAGACAATGCAGAAGGCTCCCTAGTTTTAGACATCCTATCTCCTTGCTGCATTGAAACCATCTTGTTTATTACGTGGTTATAAAACAATTTAATTTCAACTATTTTTTTCTGAAGTTTTGCATGTTAACCTTCTATGTGCCAGTTCCCACTGTTAAAACATATCCATTTACATAGTTAAATAGTTTATATACATTTCTGTTCTTTTCCAGTAGGGTACACTGCGGATACATCTTTAAGCTCAGTACTGTACAAACTCTTCTGACACACATTTCTGTACCCCAGTAGTTTGATATACATATAACACAGTTCTAATACATTTGTAACACAAGCACATATCACTGTTAAAATGTATACATTTACACAGTTACAATAGTTTTTATACATTTCTGTTCTTTTCCACTAGGGTACACTGTGGATACATCTTTAAGCTCAGTTTGGAACAAACCCTTTTCACACATACTTCTGTACCAGCAGTTTGAAATATACATAGCATACAGTTCTAATACATTTGTAACATAAGCATATGAATCATGTTGACATTCACATTTACAAAATTCCAGATAGCTGGGCTGGCAGTATTTCTTTCTGTCACATATCTATATAAATCATATTAACATTCACAAATGACATATAAATATTTATAAAATTCCAGATAGCTTTGCTGGCAGTAGCTTCTTTTGTTACTGTGAAGATTATATTAAACAGTCTTAAATTCTACTAACTTTAATGTTTGCACAATATTGAATTCTACTAAATCTATAAGTATTTCTGTGTGACACTCATTTAGCTGCTCTAATCTTGTCAGCATGTATAGTATTTGCTCTGTAATTACTGCTTTACAGGTACAGTTTTATAGGCAGTTATATGGAGAAATTTTGATTTCTAGGTGCTTGCTACTGTACAGGGCATTGCTACCCACCACTGCATGGTTAGCACCTCCACACAAACATGTCAGCTCATTAAAAACAGAAAAGTAACTGATGAATCCTCTGGCCAATAATCTGACTATGCTATGAATCCTTTTGTGTGTTTCCCAATTCAAATAGAGAAGGTAAACAACTCCTGCCACAAGATGAATAAAGCCAGTCCTCCTAACGTAAAAACAAAGTAGAAGAGACCCACAAGTACAATGCTACCAAAAAACAATTAAAGACAGTGGCGGCTGGTGACTTCACATCAAGGGGGGGGTGCTGCAGGATACAGCTGAATGGACATGGTCAGCTAGAAAGGGGTGAGTAATTAAAGACATTATTCTCAACACAATGTTAAAACATGAATGCAAAATCAGTAAGCTCACTGGCAAGTAAGAGCTAGTAATCACATGATCAGATTTCCCATACTTGGGATATTAAACTATAGCTACAGTTTTGAAAAGTGCAACTAGCCTAGCTCAGACACTTTCTCATGCCTGACATCCAAATGTACTTACATCAGCAAGGGCCACTATTAAAAAAATCAAAGGAAGCCAAATAAAGAAAAAAACAGACTGATACTGACTGTCAGAAGTAGGCAATCACAGTACTGTTCAAGACAGTGGCACTGTTTAAACACACAGCCTCCCACAACTTTGTTAGATTCTTTACTTCTGCTCCCAGAGGGAGAAACATGCTATAGCTCCATCAGAAGGAATTACAGCTGTACAGAAGGAAAAAATGGTAAACAATGGGCATTCAATACAAATACAGCTATTACTGGCAGATAACCTGACAGATGACTTCATTTTGACAGTCTCGTGCTTGATCTGCTGTATCAATAGTCAATATAAAGACTAAATACATTACCCACCGCATAAACAAATTCAAGGCTGCGAAATAACTGCTTTTAATATTTCATTACACAGAACATACTTTTTTTTTCTACTGGTTTATAACATATCCTAAAGAGCAAATAACTGCAAAAAACCTATCCACATCTACCATTTGACTGCCCACAAAGAGCAAATAACTGCAGAAAAACCTATGCACATCTACCATTTGACTGCACAAAGGAAAACATTAAAGTATGTCACTTCATTGCGAATAACAGAACCCTTAACATTTTTACAAGCAACGCTCTGTGAGAACTGCATTCACGGTAAACATAAGCTTCAAAATGACCACAGTATGCAATCCTCAATCACATTAAAACAAAATGTCCAGTAAACTGCATTATCACCTAGGTTTCTGTCATTCCAGTCATTTGTACTTATTTAATAACCACGTAGGTGTAACGACTGACAATTCCATTTCATCCACAACACAAGCTACAAAAGCAAAGATAAGCAATGGGAAACACACCATTAACTGATCAACTTTGACAAATTAACTTTAATGGAGAGTTTGCAATGCAGAGCTTCCCATTCAAGTAATGGCATTCTATCCCAAGTAACTCCTTCCTAAAGGCACAAGCTACTTACCTGACACCTGCAAACAATATCGGTGTCCATCACTAGTAGGTCAACCACTTTGCCCTTTTTCATCTCCCCACTGCACCCCCAGTACCACAGTTACCCGATTACAAATAATCATATTGCACATTGAGCCAATTTGCTGCTGACTGTTTTTCGCTCTTTTTCCCAGCACACAAAGTGTGGGGGAGAGTGAGAACCAGTCAGTAGCCTCCCAGCCATGCATGTCACGTACGTGATTGCAGATGTGGCAGTACGATCTCCTTCCAGTTTCCTGTGATTAGAAATCACATAGACTTCTGGGCATCACACTGATGCCTTCTCTTCTTAATTCAGACTGCTTTTATAGCAGTCTGAATTTACAGAACTTATTTATTTATTTTTTTTAAACCTGGAACTCGCTTAGCATGCACAGTTCAAGTTCTGGGACTTTAACAGACTTGCAGACAGTCGCAGCTAAGCAGGCAGTGAGTATACAATAGTATACTATACTAAATATTTTATTTTTTAAAATGATGTAATTTTCTATGTAATATGTAATTTTCTATGTAATTTCTTTTGTAATTTTTTATTGTAATTAAACTTCTGGAGCTTTTCTCCCCGGGCCTCCACTGAAAATGACCACACAAGCCCAGTGGACCTCCCCGGTAATCAAACTGCAATAAATAAATAAATAAATACATGTGATTTCTTTTTTTTTCTCTTCACAGCTGGGGGGGGGGGGCTGCAGTCCTGCAGTCCAATGGCAGGAGCCGCCACTGATTAAAGAACTAGCTGGAAATCCCTTGCTGAAGGCAATTTCAAGACAGTCTTGCAGCAGTAACAGTGATAAGAAGATTATTATTTTTTTTTTTACAAAAATACTGTGAAATGTACAAATAAAGCAGGAAACTATAGCGATCACTCAAAATAACTTAAGCAAGTGTGACTTGAAAATTAAAAGTACTTAACTTTGCTTGGATGGCATTGTGGCATTGGATATAAGTAAAACACTTATGGAACCCAGGCTAGAATGCCAAGGTTTGCTAAGCTCTGGGAAAATGAGCAGGAGACAATATGTAGTAAAGGCGATTCACTGAAGAGCCATACTGGTTTGCTGCGTGGGTACTCATATCATGGATCTACGGAAACAATGGGTATTGAGTACTTAAATAGCTTATATAAATAACTTATACATCAGACAATAGCAATGGAAGAAGGGAGGGAGAGGCTTTGGAAATCAGATTATAAGAGGTGGAGACAGAGACACAGCCTTATAAAAGCACAACTGGAAAAGAGTGGGAGAGTTGGGAAAACAATTCAAGAAAGAAGCAGGTTAGCTAGAGATAGATCCAATCAAATAAAGCCAATACTGGAGCTCTTCCAGAAACTTTAGCTTAATGTCCTAGTGAAGGATAGGGCAGACACAAGGAAGAGGGGAACAGGAGGCACTAGAAACTTTAAGCAGGTAAATGATAAGCAGAATATACAACCATAGGCGCAAAACTGGAATACCAACACTATAAAATGCACTGAAAATAAAATCCTGGAGTGGAAAAAACAGTACTCTCACTATTGAATTTCCACTACAGTTTAAGGCACTACACTATGCAGACATTTACCAGTAAACCTTTTTATGGAAAAACTGTACAAGTAAATTACTAAATAAGGTTCAGATCTGGTAGTAGTATACAGCTCTGTCACAACTGTGAATGAAACTACAAGATTAAGGCCCAGTAAAACAAATAGCCATATTAAAAAAAAAAAAAAGCTTTTACAAATAATTCTACTTGTGGAAATATAAGTACAGTATAACGTAGAAAAACAGTCTTTCCACAACTGCAAATTAAACTACAAGGCTAAGGTCCCAGGATAAACTAAAAATGCAAACAGATAACTTTTGGCTAAAACATGGAATAAAGAAAAGAAGTACAAAAAGTATCACCACACATATCACTATAAGTGCAACTTAAATATTTAAGCAGAATTAAAATAATTCTATTTCGTTTTTTATTAAAATAATTGTATTTCCTTTTTTTATGAAAAGCTTGTTACTCAAAGGCCAGGGCTTTTCACACCTCTCCGAGTCTTGCCATCTCTATAGATGATATCTTCCTTAGGAAGTGATGCAGCACCTCAGTGTTGCAGACTGACATGGGACCTTCAGCACTCTCAGATCACAGCTGTGTCATTATGGAAATAAATAGCACATGATTTTGACTTTTTCAAGTCCACAGTAGAAGTTGTCCGATCTTTTACTGATTAATGATGAGAAACAAAAATTGCAGCAAGCTATTGCAACCTACTGGGGAGGAGAATTTTGTAATGATAAGCATCTGCTTGACACCTGGAAGCACTTTAATCTATATATTGGATGCATGGCAAAACAAAAATATGGGTCAAACAATGTGATAAGGCTAGACAGCAACTGTCTTGCAACTGTCTTTGTTTGATACAAACAGTGTGATAAGGCTAGACAGTAACTGTCTTTGATTGGAAGCATAGGGATATGCAAAGGAGTTGCAAGGCATGACTGTCGGAATGATAATATGTTATGGAGCAAACTAAAATAAGAATGTAAGGTGCTTCAGTATATATGGGCTGTACGGACATTTTGAGAGGTTTTACTCTGTTTGCCTAGAATACAACCATCCCTAGGTTTTTATCTGTTAGGCTGAAGGAAAAAAGAAAAGAGATGGCCATTGTATTCATTCAGCATAAATATGTATCAGTCACAACAGATCAAATAGAGATAAGTGAGCAGTTTAGCATGTTATACAGCAGCCTTTATGAAAACAAAGCTGCAACACTGCCAGGAGACAGCGATGCTTTTCTACAGTGTTTGGAAAATATAGTCAATTTAATTAGATAGTAGAAGCTATAATTATTCTACCTCAAGGGAATGCTCCAGGCCCAGATGGCCTTCCTATTAATTTTATAAAAAATGCTGAAAAGATCTTAGCCTACATTTACTCAAACTTTTCTCCCAAGCTATCACAGGACACCAGCAGTCCAGCTCGAGATGCCTTGCAACCATCCTTCTCTTCCATAAACCGGGCATTGAAGTTACCAATCCAGCAAGCTATTGTCCAATCTGTTTTCTTCATTCTAAGACCAACATATTTGCAAAACTCTTGGTCAGAAGTCTAAAGATGATGTACCCTTAACTAATTTAACCACTTCAACAGGGATTTTTAAAAGACAGACAAGAACTCATCAGTTTATGGCAGAACATATTGAAGTTCGGCCAAGAGATAAATGCCCCTCTTGTAGCCTTCTGCAAAGACATACAGAAGGCATTTAACACTTTGTACTAGCAATTCTTATGAAGTACACTGGACATATGCAGATTTTCCCAGGTGCTAATAAAAACTGCCAGATTTTATGTTTCCTCTCTCAGATGCACGTGGTAGCAAATAAAGTCTGATATCCATCAATTGAGTTAAAATGAGGCACCTTGTAGGGTCGACACACCCCCACTGTTTCTTCTGGCATTTCAGACCCTAGTATATCGTGTTAGGCCTCTGATACCTGATACTGAGACCCATATGTTCCTAAATTCAATTTTAAGCTCATCTTTGTGTGCGGATGATAGAGTAATATGACTCAATCAACCCTGTATAAATTTACCCAAGTTCCTGGATGTATGGAAACAATCTGGGTTTGCATGAGTTTACTTGTATTAAAAGGAAATAAGTCTGAAATTAATTAATAGTGAAGATCACTCAGAAGTTTTCTAATACTTATTCCTTAGCTCAGCTGGACTTGTTTTAGATAACTGAAGGCAGACATACAAGTCTACAGAGAATAAAGGAGGCTGCTATGGTATAATTTTCAGAGTAACATGATAAAAGTGCTTTACACAAACCAGTGAAACCAGTAGCATTGAATACATGCAGTTATGGAAAAAAGACAGTACAAAAGGGACTGAGAGTGAAATTAGAAGATGATGAGGTAGGACACACGAACTGTTCACATGAAATAAATATGAGTATATTGTTACATAGTTGGCAATTGCAAATTCCTTATGCATCTCCTTATTTCTAATAAAGATAACTTTAATTATATTGCCTCCTTTGTTCATTGACGTTGTGTTTTATTATTTTACCTCCAGACTATTTTGTAGTACTAAAATAAATTCTGTACGTAGAGTATGGTGAAAACTTTCTTTGTCTGGTTTATTTAGAAAAGTGTATGTCTTTCTAATGATTAATTTCACCCTCATCGATCTGAAACCATGATAACTATCTCTCAAACCTTGTAAGGATTTGATTTGAGAGTATTCATATGATCATAGGAAATACAAGGCAACTGAAACACAATACAGCTTAAACAGTGCCAATACCCACCCTTATGCTGTATCCCCCTTATTCGGAATAGCAAAGCAGATCAGTTTTAGTGCAAATTTATGGGTACCCATACAATCATCCACATTTAGTTTAAAAGATGCTAGGGTGTAACTTTATTTAACTTGCAGGGGAAATCTGCTCAAGTAGTGGGATGGGAACTAGATAGTAAATTTATTTCTTTAGTGTCAGTGCATTTTACTGATGTGCTGTGGAGATTTAAGCTCTTAGTTGTGATATTAGTGTAGCTATTTGAATTCTGAAGATACAAGAGAACAAGGAGAATGGGGCCCTTAATGTCAGAGAAGAAAAGGGATAGATTATCCTGATCCTACAAGATTCTGTAAGAAACTGAGTTGAGGGATAACACTTCAAACATTTCCTGGAAGCTCAGGGACTACAAGCCAACAATCTTCTTGGTCAGGAATTTCTGGTGCCTCTCCAGTAGCTTAGTATGTCTAGAAAGATACATCTGAAAAGGGGCATTGAACTCAGTATTAAACTTAATTTGAGCTGCATACAGAGAAATTATAACTTCTGACCTGCCTTTAGTTTTTAGTTGTGCTGAACAGAAAGATTTTCTGAGTATTGTTGCTTCATTCACTCCAATGGAGCTCAGGAAGTTTGCACTGTAACTTCCAATGGGTGGAGCCCAAGCCTTTTTTCAGAATCAAATTATGTCCTCACATTTCAAACAAATGTTCATATATCTGGAACCTTAGCAGTTATGAAAGAGGTGTAAATGGCAAACCCTTCGGCACAAACTATTTTTATTGTGGTAGTATTCTTTCGGTTCTAGGTCTTAAAATGAATTTTATAAGTCACAGTAAACACAGTAACTATTACATTTGTAATATATTGTAAACAACTTAAAATATTTCAGCAATTACTTGAGTTACACACATACTGTCAGCAGCATTTTATTTATCTAGCCGAGAGCTTTCACATGCGGCTAAGGACTTCTCTCTGTGTTACTTGGTTGATGAGATATTTAGAAAAATTCTGAAATTATATCTGTATAAATTAATATCATAAAAACAACAGTTAATATATCTTTACCTGCATTAGACAGAGGTCAAATATTAATTCAGTTGAGTTTGTCATTGTGTAAGCTTTAAGATGAGGTCTTTTAAAACCTTGTACATAGCATGGTTTTGGAATTATTGATGCAAATATGAACAAGCATTTTTGACACCTAGATGCATCAGTAGGAGTTAACTGCAAATGCACCTGGAGGCGTCACTCGGATGTAATAAGTATCAATCCAGGTTCCAAGATCTCTGACTACATTTTTTTTTCATTTTACTTTAGCCTTTTTTCTATGCACCAGTTGTTTATGAGTGTTAATTCCTGCTGTACTAAATGGATATCAGAAGGGGATTTGACAATAAAACCCTGTTTGCCATCATCCACAGACTTGGTTAACCAAAGGTCCTAATTTCTGGTCTGGAATTTAGAGAAGTAGATGACAAAAAGGATGGTCCCAGTACTGAGCCCTTGGGAATGCCACATGTTACCTTTATACTTTCTGAGGAGGTACATGACACTTTAACTATACGGCTTCTATCTTTCAGACAATTGCCTATCCACCTTCCCTGTATAGATCTTCGTTTAATGCACTTAACTAATAATGCCAGAATGGCTTATATCATTGATTGCTTTTACCAGATCCAAATAAGCTGTATGAAAAGAATTACCACTGTCTGCAAACTGTGCAACCTTGTAAAATAAGTTAACTAAATTGAGTTGGTAGGGTTTCCCTTCAACAAAGCTAAACTAATATGAATATAGCCTGATAATGCTTTTGATATCATAGTTTATGAGATCAGAAGTGCCTCATTCAGTGGTATGTATATCAGACTAGTCAAGATAACGGATCTATAGTTTTCATGGTCCATGTTAGTGCTCCCCTTAGTTAAGGCATCACCACTACAGTTTGTCATACTGTAGAGACAAATCTATAACTTTAATTGTTTACTTATATTCAATGAACATATGCTATGTGGACATTCTCTTCCATAGTATGGGAAACCATTTTTATCCTTTTCACCTACTTATTTCTAGCTTAAAACTAATGTGTCTGTATTGAAGTACACAACTCTGTATATTAACTTTGTAGCAGCAATAAATGCCCACAATTTCTCTAGTAAATGCTGTAAAGTGCTGAAAAAGTTTTATTTACAAAACTGGCACAGTTCTTCCATGACAGTATTATGACTTGTCTCTTGTTCCAGAGTACAGCAATTGTTCACATATGGCAACTGAACCATAGAGAGCTCTGTTTCACAACAGAGTCACTTACTGTCTTACTGTCTACAAGTGCTGTCCTAGGATAGAACCTCTGCTCCACCCATATGCAGATGATTAACAGATTCTCTGCTGTTGGTTGACTGATCTACACTGTAATGGTCTGAGAAGCAACAAAATATTCCTGTTCATTCAGAGTTAAGAGCCACCAGATACAATAGGTTGAGCTTGGTTCATAGGTTCATAGGTTCATACTAGGCTATCTGCCCTAGGGCATTTATAAGCCTAGCCAGAATGTGTTTGGCTTTGCCACCCATTTTAAATTTATTTTGCTATGCCCTTTTTCGAGGTTAGTATACTGTGCCTCTGTCTAACAGTGACACAGAAGTGATACCCGGGGTAAACCTACGATCTCCCATCCACTCATCAAGATTCCTCTTGAAGAGAGTCAATGAGAGACTCTGCCTAACCTGGACTGGGATTTTATTCCAGAGTGAAGGGAGCCTCTGGGTTATGAATCTGTCCCTCCAGCATGTCCTATTTATTTCAGTGCTGAGGTTCAAGTCTCTCGAGCGTGGCTCGATGGGATTTGGATTTTCTGAGGTGCAGCATGTCCATTAATTCCGGGTTGGACATGGCTTTATACGTCAGGCACAGATCGCCTCTGAGTATGCCACTGAGTAGAGCTGGAGTTTCTTTAACTGGGCAGCATATGGCATCTGTTTGAGCCCTTTGATCCTCTTGGTGAGGTACTTTTGGGGTCTTTCCAGTTGCTGCAGGTGTCTGGTAAGGTACATCCCAAAAGGGGCATTGTACTCAATTATGGGCCTGATGAGGGATGAGTAAAGAGGCACGATGACCTCCCCTGATCTAGATGTGAATCCCTTCATGATTAGGTGGGCTATATAAAATGTTTTTCTAACCACTTTGGCCACGTGGTTGTCAAATGAGAGATTGCTATCAACTTGGGTCCCCAGGTCCCTAATTACTTCTTCTGTACTTAATGGATTACCACCTATGTGGTAATTTGTGAGCACTTTGTTTTTGCTAAAGGGGATGACTATACACTTTTGGCATTTAGCTTGAGGCCATGGGTCTGGCACCAGTTGTCTGTTTCTATGAAGCCCTTTTGGAGGATGCTTGTGTCGGCTGGAGAGTCGATTATGGCGTCAGTTTGCATTCATCTGCGAACTTGGTCAGCCACAGTCCTTCCGTGTTGGCCTGTACCTCCGAGAAATATATACCAAACAAGAGAGGTCCCAGGACTGAGCCTTGTGGGACACCACTTGTAACTGGTTTGGAGTCTGACATGGCTCCAGCAATTCTAACCATGTGGGTTCTGTCCTTGAGCCAGTTTGCAATCCATCTAGTGACATAGGGGTTTATATTTAAGCTGGTGAGCTTATCTATAATGCCTGAGTGGGGTATTGTATCGAAGGCTTTTGCGAGGTCCAGGTAGGCTGTGTGGACCACCTTCCCTCGTCAATGGCCTTGGTGACTGTTTCAAAGAAATCAACCAGGTTTAAGAGGCAGGATCTGCCCTTAACAAAGCCAAACTGGGTAGGATCCAGTGTCTGTAGGTCCCCAATATCTTTATTTATGAGGTCCATGATGATCCTTTCCATAGCTTTGCAGACCAAGCTAGTCAGGCTTATGGGGCGATAGTTTCCAGGATCCGTTGAGGCACCACCTTTATGGAGAGGGACCACTGTTGCTGTATGCTACTCTTTGGGCACATATCCTGTAGTAAGGCTGAGATTGAACAGTAGTTTTATGTTTGGGTTTAGCTTTTCTTGGAGTTCATGTAGGACGCAGCCCGGGACACTGTCTGGTCCCATTGATGCTGTGTTTTTTGCTTTGGAGAGGGCGGCTGCTGGGATAGATATTTGCCCTTTTGGTGGGGAGGGGGGGGAGAAGTTTGCGCTGAACCTGTCAGCTAGGATTTTGGCAATGTCTGTGGGTTCAGTGTATTTTTTGTCATTTTGGACTAATTCTGAGCATATCTGGGAATTACCACCCAGGTTCCTAACACAACTAAAGAAAGCCTTGTGATTATCCTTAGTGTCCTGTGCAATTTTTCTCTCGAAGCTGGCCTTAGACAATTTTATGAGTGCCCGTAGTTTTTGCTAATACTGATCAGTGATGCCTTCCCTTTTTGGGATTTTGCTCTATCATTTAGTAGCTTCCTCCTTCTATTGTATAGTTTGTTTATGGCTGGGGTCCACCGGACAGGACGTCTGCCTTTGGAGGATTGGGTCTTGGTTTTATTTGGGATCGCATGATCCATGCATTCCTGAAGGTGTTCATAGAATGCGTTTATAAAGGATTCTGCGGTCTGGGCCATATTTTCCACAGGCCCGGGGGCTTTGAAGGATTCCACCTCGGTTTTGAGGAGTGTGAAATTTGCTTTAGAGAAGTTTTTCACTGTGGTTTTCTGGGCAGGGGGTGGGGTCGGGATGTGAATATCCAGTGAGATTAGTTTATGGTCTGATCTTACCAGTGAGGGATACACTTCTGGTCTGGAGCATAGAGTCCCCATGTTGGTGATGATCAGGTCCAGTATGTTTTCCCCTCTTGTGGGAGTGGTAACAAGTTGTTCCATAGCATTTGAGTTTATAAATTCTAGGAACCTTTGGGCTAGGGTGTTGGAGCTAGAGTAATGCTCCCAGTCTATGTTTGGGTAGTTGAAGTCGCCCAATATAATGGTGTTTGGAGAGACCTTCATATTTTCCAGTGTTCTCAGAAAGGCCGAGTGGGGTTCCTGGGTTTTGGAGGGTGGTCTGTAGCAGGCTATAAACTGGAAGGCAGTTTTACCCACTGTTAGTTGCACATGGATACTCTCTGATGCTTTGTGCTTTGCCACCAACCTGGAGGTGTGGGTATCTTTGATGAATATCGATACTCCCCCTCCTTTTGTGGTTCGGTCCAAGTTTTGGGGCCGAAAAGCATGGTATGAGGTATAACCTGGTAGTGCTGGGGTGCTTTCGGGAGCCCTGAACCAGGTTTCTGTTACTGCACAGATATCGATGTTCTCCATGCTAAGGAGAGTTTCGAGTGCGTGCATCTTGAGGTTTAGACTTCTGGCGTTGAGTAGCATTACTCTTAGTTTCTTATCCCTTGTGATACCTATGGAGGTGGGTTTGTCTTTTGAGCCTTGCCTAAAAAAGGCACTATGGGGGTAGCAAGAGCCTTTGCCAATATCCGAAAGCCCAAGGGTGACAGGTGCAAGCCATCCCTAGTGAAGCATCGTGGCTTGTTGAGCATATCAGCCCAAGCTGACAGGCATTGGATCCCCTTTGAATGACACCAGTACTTAAGCCAATTGTTGAAATTGGTCATCTTGTCTTCATATTGTGGCATCATTCTTGGTGAGGGTAAGATGCTACTCAAGGTCAGGGTCATACCGGCCTGGGCTACATGCTCCTTTAGGTCTCTTTTCATGTAGTCCAGGGAGGTATGTCTCAGGTCATTCACACAAGCATGGACAATGACTGAGTCATATTTGTACTTGACTTGGAGTGACCTGAGTGCTTGTGTTATGTGGCGGATCCTAGCGCCCGACAGGCTGCTCACCGTGACCCTCTCCTTGTTCAGCCTGGTGAGCGGGACGTCAGTGTGCCTGATGATAGAGTCACCTATTACAAGTGTATCAGGTGTGTTGTTTAGTCTTAAGGGCTTTGACTGTTCGGCACACTGGCTTTGTGAGATATGTGTTGCATGTGTTTTGTTTTGGGGTAGCGGTTGCTTGGGTGTCTGCTTTGGAGGTCTCTGCTGCTTAGGCAGATCTTTATTTAGAGCCACCGAGTATGAACCTTGATCAAGACTGTCTTCATTAAGATTAAAGCTAATTGTAGCAGCTACAGCTTATAAGGCTCAATAAGGCTCAATAAGCAAAACCCACATGTGCTTAAAATAATTTAGAGAATAACAAATAAAACTGAGTTGATATAATTTGCAAATTAACAAATAAAAAGCTTTAGGTATAGCTTATGTAAAAGAACAAATAAATACTGTTGTATTAGCAGAAGGCCTTTAAGTATGAGTTTCCTCAGAAAGAGATTTAAAGATAATAAGAGCTTACTTTAATAGATGGCTGGGCCTGCAGCACTGTTTGATTCATGCAAACTGTATTTGAAGCATTCTGTCCCCTAGGTAAGTCTACTCCATGCCTCTCAACCTGCAGACATTGAAAACTGGAACTAAAGCACTTGTAAATTAAGAACATGCAGCTAAAAATCAGGACACCTAAATTAGCATAACATTTTAATACCAAATAGCACATAACTATCCCCCCTTCCAGTATGTGGGATTCTAATTGGAAACACATTTTTAAAAACAGTGACAATACATGAAAAATATAAGCATATTATCAACAAGAGTACAAAATCTGCAGACATTAATTAAGTATATTGCAAAAGTTTTGTTCAGAAGGCAATTTATTTTTGCTTCATAAAGAAGCAGGTATGTCTTGTTTCTTTAATGTTATTATTGGCACTAGTATGTTGGTAATGTAGTGTGGTTTTATGTGTACTAGACAACTTCAAAATCACATGTGATGAGGGGGATTCAGAAAACTTTATGAAGGTGTAAATCAAGCCTGAAAGTAGGGACATACCTCCAAAATAGGGGCATCTTGTGGAGAGTAATTCAGGCATGAAAATTCCCCCAAAATGGAGACAGTTCAGAGATTTGATCCACTCACCTTTTCTCTGTACATTAAAGTACTCCCATGCTTAAATATATGAATTAAAGATCATCAAGGAAAACAGTCTAAAGTAAAAGTTTATAAACAGTGTGGCATCACCCAGTATCTTCCAAAGTAGAAATTCTAGTGTGCATATGGCATTTTTTCTATGATATTTACTCTCCACCTTATGATAATCGGAGATAATGAAGAAATTGATATTATAAGCTCCATATGTGTTAATTTAATTGTAAAACTGATGCTAAACTGATGTTACACTCTGCTTCTCATGCATTATATACTTATCACTCAGGACATACTGACATAAAGGGCTTTGTGGATATGTAAGGACAGTGCACCCATTATCCAGATACATGACAGCTAACTCAAAAACAATTAAAATTTGACCCTGCTGGATTCAGTTTTTTGCCTCTGGTTATATCTTTGATTGTACCCTTTCTGTTTACACACAGGTATCTGTTATCTCTGATTACTAACATATTATATCCATGATTACATGCTCCTTGATGAAATGTTCCTATATGGGAGGTATCAACATTCTTTTCTTTCAGAAAACCTGTTTTAAGGACTATGTTGAGGAGTACACTTCCACAGCATCATGTGTCACAGTAACTCTTCTGAGGTGTAAAGGTGGGACGTGGGTTATGGATAATCAACTATACTGAAGATTGCACAATGGGTAACATAACTACTTTAACTAAAAGATGAGATTTGCATAGGAGATGCCACTATCCTAAATGTACTGTTTTTGCTTTTGATGATTTTTGATTTGAGCAGGGAAATTTACTTTGAACGACCAGTCTAAGCAAACACAAAAAATAATTGTGGTCTACGAGAGTGTGAAATGGACATTAATTTGAGCAGAATTTAATTGTCTTGATGACAGTGAAACACTGAAGATGTTAACAGACACAGCTGGTAATTTAATGGGGAAGGGTGTGCCACTGTGTTAAAGCAACTGAAGTACTGTCATTGGGTCAGAATTAAATTATCAAAGGCCATGGGAACTATGTTTGAGGAAAAATGCTGAGTTACTTAAAATGGATAGATTGCCTTGCTAATCATATGTGGACTTAAAAGGTGGATCTGCCTGTCTGTCTGTCTATGTGTGTGTGTGTGTATACACACACACACACACACACACACACACACACACACACACACACACACACACACACACACACACACAGTATAGAGGAAGAATACTTTCACTTGACTTCCATGCTATACTGTTAGTTATTAACTGGGCTGTATAGAAGGATTTCTTGGCTATTGTTGCTTCTTGGTGGTCAATGGATAGTGAGTTGTTTTTAAAGGTACCAATATCTCTGATAGCAATATCAGTCTGTAGTGGGATGTTGTCTGTGCTGTAAGCTGCTGCCAAGACTTCTTTATCAAAAGCGACAATACTACACTTGTTTGCATTTAATTTCAGCATATTTTTTCTTGCTGTTTAAACATATGAACCTGTAACTGGACCTTGGTGGATTGGTTTGAAATGGACCAGAAAAATACTACAAGAAAGTGTCACAACACTAAATGACAACAAATCCTACACAAGTAAATAAGGCACCAAATATCCTTTAAATGAAGGTTACAGCAGCATTACATTAAAGAAATCCCTATAAATTACCCAAACACTATAAGTAGTGAATGAAGGTTGGTAGGAGATACATTTTATAAATTGTGGGACTAGACATACCCACTACCCATGCTAGTAAAAAAATAAAACTAAAAATCTTGTAGAGAAAAGAAAGTTTAGTATTTGTAACACACACTCTGGCTTCACACCAATGCAGCCAAAAATCTGTCAGGTAAGAAAACTTAGCATGTGAACCCCAGATTCATGCCTCTGCTGTGGACAGATATAATACATAATCAAACATTAGATATGGGCATCTAGCTTTTAGTGGAACACTACGAGTTTTATAGCATTATTTGCTTTACAATATGACATTCTGAAGCAAATGTCTATGTCTGTTGGTCACAGAATGCTATTATTAATTTAGTAAACTTGCTCTCTACACAGCAGTTCTAAAGTAATTCAGACCAGTCCCACAAAGAACATTATACTCTTAGATTACCCTTATTTATTTGTTTCATAACATCATGTCATACATAACAAACCTACATTTTTCAGTATTTTAACAATTCTTACACAAAGATCAGGATATCTAACATATTTCCATTTACTATAGAGAAATGCAGTTTATAATAATGAAAAAAGTATAAGAGTAGTGGCCCATAGAGTAAGGGGTATAGGTTGCTGTGGCATTTCCCTCGTAGAAAGAGTGCTCACACTCTTGATCAAACTTGGATAGTTTTGAGAAAATCCCAGTATAAACAACACCACTACCAAGGAGTACAGCTGTATTATATAATGGTGTGAATTTAAAAAAACTACCAGTCCAATCCCCAAAATAAGCAGGATAGCCTTGGGATTATATCTGTACAATGGTTCTACTATGGGACCCCAAATATCAGAATGCCAAGGAACTAAATGCACTGGAAACTAAAGTCAGAAACTTAACAAGAGTGAAAAAATAAGCAGCACATGTTTTTGCAGGATGGCAAGCCCCTTACACCCACTGGACTTTCATGTACCAACTCCACAGTTACACCAATTGACAGTGAATTCCTGTGGAAAACAGTGATCATGGTTGTGTTTCTTGGCATCTTCTTCTTCAGGCAATGGTTGCTTAGGGAATTTCACCTTAGGATATACCCTGAACAAACCAGAATTAGTCCATTCTGAATTTGAAAGCAGCCCTATTCAGAGATGTTAACAACCACTTACCGGAAGAAAAGGCTGCTGTCTTTTTTCCTCAGTAACTGGGTGCCTTATGGTTTTAAAATCTCAGAAGTATCCAGAATAGTTTCCCTTCAGAGATGTTGCTAACTGCTATGCGTGGACCCAACAAAAATAATCAACCAATGGAAAGTACTGCTATAAAGCATGCAAATGATGTATTTCTCTATCTTTCTAGTGCTGAAAGCAATATTGCATTAGACAACAAAAATGTGTGGGAATAAAATAGGAAGCTTTTAATCCTTATACTTTAATTAGTTCCTTTGCCTTATAACCTTCTTAGACTCTTACAGCTTCTTTTGGAGGAACCATTTTCATATATGGACAGTCTCATGGGTGTTCATTTTGCCATTTATGTAAAAATAACTGTGCATATTACATTATTAATAGCAAACTTGTTTATGCATTATTATGAAGAATATTATTGTTTCTTGGGCAGTTTATTTGTTTTATTTAATTTTACTTTGTTGACCTGGATGAGTTGGTCCTAGGACCTCTTTAAGCCATGACCTCAGTACAAATGCACATTATAGTGATACAGCAGAAAAGAGTCACATACAGAAAATGTCAGATATAGATGGCCATTGTTATATAAGTAAATGCACTTATTATTTCATATTACACAGTATAATAATGACATATAGCAATTTACAGAGCACTGACAACATTTTGTAATGAACAGTCAAATAACAATTTTCATATCTGCAGAATGTGAATAGCCCCTTTGTAGTAGGATCAGGAGAAGATATTGTATCTTTAGGTCCATAAAAGAGGTTAAATGAGTGCTTTACAGACAAATTAGATGGGGTAGAGATAAGCCCTTGCCAAGAAAACATTTCAGCTAAATGTTGTTTTAACTTATTCTCCTAGCTTTATGCTGAAAAGTGACTATTTTGTAATATCAAAGAAATGCAGCCAAGTGAATTAGTAATTCTCTAAATTGCCATCTTCGAGTGTATGCATTTTAGTGGCTGGCATATAATCTTCCCTGCATTATGCTTACTGCTTGCTAGAATGAGCAACAGGTGATCCATAACTCTGAACATGATAAAGAGAGAATTGAAAAATGAATGAATAAGTGAGTGACTGAATGAATAAAAAACGTAAGATCCATACATATTAGCTTAAAGGCTGGTGATACAGATGTTTGTAAATTTAAAAAAAATCATTACAATTGCTGTACAGAGTGAACTGAAATTAAGTTGTTGTGGATAAGCACCATATACGATGAATCAAAGCTAGGTAGCAGGAGGAAGAAGAGGTAAGCAGTAAAAAATAAAATCACAGTAGCAATCTCCATGTCAGTCTAGAAATAAGTTATGTCCATTGTGAAAAGAATAACAGTTCCTATATCAGATAGCCTTCAAAGAATAAATGTGACACATGGAAATGAGCATCACCTAAGTGCTCAATGCCCATATTTAGGTGCCAAAATTAACTTATTATATTCATATGGTACCAGTATGGCTCCCAAGCTGAAAAAAAGACCAAAAATCCAGGAAAAGAGCAAATCTTGATCATTCATCTCCTTTAAACTTCTTTTTTGCATGGGGGCAAGCCCTGCTGCACCACCTAATGTGGGGAGACAAATCCCCCAGACCCCCCCAAACTTGCATATACCAATTCCAAGATTACCATAACTTGGACAAAAGGGAATATTCCAGGAAATGGCCATATCAGACTTAAAGTCAGTTTTTTAGCCATTTAATCTCCATGTTTTGGGACTCTCTCTAGCAAGTCCTAACATTTCAAATGGTTTCTTACTGACCTACCGGGATGGTGTGGTACATCTTGGGAAAGAAATTAGCTAGAATGGCTTTATTTATAGGAATAAACTCTGTACAAGTAACTTACCTTAGACTGTTTTAAGGAAACTTTCCCCTTAGCTCATCAGAATTAATGAAACCAACTTTGAACAGCAAGATCTGAGATAAAGAAAGTATATTTCAGCTTTTTAACATTTCACATATCTTAGAGTTTGACACCTACACAGGTTACAGTACTTGCTGCTCTAATTACAGAAGCATACACCACCTGAAATGTGCTTAGAGTTAAAAAGCACTGCTCAGGTATGAGCTGACACAAAGAATAAAGATGAAATAGTATAATGAGGTAAAGGTGTGATATGGTAAATGTAGCCTGTAATACCCCCTGCTCCAATGTAGAAGTTCTATGGCAGTGATTTGATTTTATTCTAAAATATTACAAAGTAGGAAAATACAGATTGTTTGCATTTCTTTGAAGAAAGATATAGACTGAAACTGCATATATTATAAACTGCATGCAAACATTTAATATGCATTCTTATTAAAATGATATATGATTAAGTTTCCACTGTTGCAATTGAGACAGTAAATAATTGTTGGTAAGATAATGTGAAATGTTATACATAGTAAAGTAGTGTGAGTGTTTGACTAGAAAAGATCCATGTGCTTTTGATCCCTTTCCAGTCAGAGGCACCTTTGAAGTCTTCACTCATAGATCATGCCATGCTATGTTGGAGATGTGGTAGAAGAGCACAGTTGGGTCTTTCGTTTCTTTTCTTCTGTGTCCCAGGGACATCAAAATGAAAACAAGTTTATCAGGTATGAACTATTAGATCCAAACAGAGCATAAATCTACAATGTAGTCCATACAGAAATTATAAAGGAAAGTCAGGTAGTAAATGATGAACCTTCATTTAGCAAAATGTTACAGTTTTTCAGGCACTGCTCTGATGACTGCAAAAGGCATGCAGCATGGCTTTGCAATATATTATTTTAATAATTTCCATGTCATAAAAACAACCCCTTGAAAAGAACTTGTGATGAAATGATAATATATACTTGTGAAAGTTATCTACCTGTATCTTATTCTGGAATAGTATATCTTTAATCATTTGCTTAACTCCATGCATGACATCACCTGTATACCAAGATCGTTGCAGCATAAAAACATAATGCCATGTTGAATAAAAACAAGCACTTTGGAAGGCTTGCAGGTCAGTCTACTAATCAGTGCTGCTTACATACATACAGACAAAATACAAGTGCTGTACTGTTTGAACTGCCTTTCACAAGGCATAAGTATGGAGAAGAGTAGGTGAAAAATTTAGAAAAAAAATGAAATCACAGAGAAAAATCCTTGTAGTTCAGAACTTTGTGTCAAGTGAGAAAACAGTAACTGGAACCACTTTACCAGATGGCCAGTGTGATAGACCAAATTGTGCCTAATCCAGTATGACCCATAAGTAGCCATGCACAGTGCTGACCAAGTATTACTGTACATGGGCATAATCAATGCTACAGAATTACCTTGTTATATTCTTAGGGTTTGACTTCATCTTCTTACTTAGAGGAGCAGAAAATGTAGGCAGAAAATGAATAGCAATAATAGTTATAGATAATCATTCATCTCGATTGCTCATAAACAATAATGCAAATATTAATTTTAACACAATTTGCTACACACCCTGGCTTACATAATTAGGTGAAGTCATATCTGCCAGAGAAATAAAATTTCCATACCAGATATCACAAAGCACATTATGCTTTTTAGCTGTTGAAAATCTATAGAAGAGTGTGACTTATGCAGATTATAGCATGCCTGCTGCTTTAGTTTCAGAGGTATGAACAGTCTGTAATATGTTTGGTTGTTCAAAGTGACAGGAGGATGATATAAGCTGATATAAAGAAGAAAAAAGATGAACTGCTATAGTTAGAAGTGTACATGGCACTATGAAGGTAGCTTGTAACACACATTGCTCTGCAAAAGATGCTGTGAATTGTGACGATTTGTACTATAGATTGACAACACTGCAAATGTAGCTTGTCTGCATTTCTTTAAAAACTGTTATATGGCTAAAACTGCATATATTACACTGCATGAAAACAGGAGTAGTGCTAGTATCATGCAGGCTCCCAGCATGTGTTGATTTGGGGGACCCTGGATACTTCTAGTCTAAGTATCACCCCTTCACTGACACCCTTCCTAACATCCTATGCAAACATTTAGTGCATGCTAGAAAGATTTAGTACTAGGATTAGAACTCACAGACTGAAGTGTAGTTATAATGCTCTTAAATTATTATAATCCTGTGTACTGCACCAAGCTAGTCCATCCCTTAGAGAGCCATTTACAGTGTCTGATATTTAGCTGCAATTATGATACATTACAGCAACCCTATTTACAGGACCAAGTATTAGTGTCTTAGATGAAATGGTGCCCTATGTAAAAAGCTGCATGGTGCCTTCTCTACTGCCCTACCCCTGCACACACATCCTACAGTGCTGCCTCCATTTCCCCGTTTCTGGTCTCTGCGTAAAATATAATAACTTTTTCTTCCTTTTATCACACTTGCTTTACTCTTCAGCTTTTTCTAGAAGCCTTGGTTTCCTTGATGCTCTATGATGCATTTTAATTTTTTTAAACAAACATTTCATCCATTGATGACCTGAACAAAAATAATGTCTAAGGAAAGAAAGTGTTACTGTTTGGCTTTACTTTACATTGCATCCTTTCAGTGCAACCTAACCAGTCAAGATTGCACATTGATAACTGTGTATGGAACAACTGAATTAAGCCAGGGCCCACTAGGCACCCAAAGCCATGGGGGTTATAGATGCTCTGAGGTGCATTTTAGAATATTTTTCCAACTTTTTGATTCAGTGATGGCCTGAACAAATATCATGAGTAAGTAAAGAAATTTAGTCATATTTTTCTTTCAGTTAAGAAATAAGATGTTTAAATATGACAAACTGAGAAGACAAATGTTTGTGAGAACACATACATCCTTTCTCAGAACATAGTCTGCCTCCGTACCCCACCACCACAACAGAACCCCATTTTGAGCATTCATCCTGTGTTAGACTGGCATGAAAGCAAAGGCACAAATCACCACAGTCATGTATTTCAAGTGGTCACTGTCAGTCCATCATGTAGACATGCTTCTTGTGTAACACATAAAAGCCTGTTCTGTTTAGTCATCAAGTGCAAAACCCAGTTCCTGCTCTTGGTTATGGAAACACACATGCAAGCTCTGACTGGTGGCCATTCAGGATTCAAAAAGTTCTGACTGATATTTTTCTTTACTGTTGGTCATTGACAATTAATCTTTTCAGTTTGTGAATTACAAGTTGGAGAAAGTTCAGGAACTATTGGCTTTAGAGCTGGACTTTGGTGAAGTGGATCACTAGGCAAAGAGCTCATTGACACTCCTGTTTCCTATACCACAGTGAGTCTCACAATGCAAAATGATTGACTTCTGACTTAGGTATGTTGTTCAACATTTTACCTTATTTACTGCTGTTTATTAATTCAATGTTGCAGCAATGATGGGGTGAATGAGGACCTGCACAGGATGCCTTCTTCTAAGGAGCACCAATAATAATAACAACAACAAAAGCAGCTTACAAGTTGTCAGTTAAGTGATCATGATTGCTTAAGAGATTGTAAATGTTCTTATTGTCAAACTGTCATTTCCAGGTAGTTAAGCTACCTTAACAAAAAAATGAATAGTCAGATTACAGGGTTCACTATGAATAATTGTGTATTGTTTAGCTGATACAATATTATTCAACCCCAACACATCTGAAAGCTTAAAAGATCACTAGTTAAAATAGCAACATTCCCAAGATCACAAACCATAACATGCACATCTCTGAACTGTGTAAGTACATTAAGGTAAAGCTTCTGAAATTCTAACCTACCTGTCATTGACTTGTAGCTCAGAGAAGTTGCATTCCAGTGCCTCTCCTTTCCCTTGTTCTTTTTGTGTGCATCACCCCCTGCTGAAGCATTAACCTAAAGTTTCTGAAAGACTTCCAATATTGGCATCATTTCATTGGATCCATCTTTAGCTAGTCTGCTTCTTCCTTGAATGTTTTCCTAACTCTCCCACCCATTTCCTATGGTGGTTTTATAAAGCTGCATCTCTAGCTGAGATAATCTGATTTCCAATGTCCTTCCTCTCTTTTCACTGCTATTGTCTGTTGTATAAGCTATTTAAATTCTCTTTCCACCCTTTGATTTTCATAGATTCATGACAATGGGTGCCCACTCAGTAAACCAGTATCGCTCCTGAGTAAACATCCTTTAATACATATTGTCTACTCCTCATTTTTCAAGAGCTAGCCTATATTCCAGAAGTATTTTACTTGTATTTGTTGCCATTCAGGCAAAGCTAAATAGTTTTGATCGCTAAATTGCACTTGCTTAAATTATTTTGAGTGATTTCTACTGTTTCCTGCTTTTTTGTGCATTTCACTTTATTTCTGTAAAAAAAAAAAAGTCTTCCTCTCAGTTGCTGCTGTAAGACTGTCTTGAAATCTCCTTTAGCGTGGGATTTACAGATAGCTGTATAATTGATTTGTTCCAGCATTGCACTTGTGGGTCTACTCTACTGTTTTTTTTTTTTTTTTACATCAGGGCAACTTGGTTTACTCATCTTGTGGCAATAGGTGTGTGCCTGGTATGTATGAGTTAGGAAACGCACAAAAGGGCTCATAGTGTCATTGGTTTATTGGCCAGAGATCTTAATAGTTTTCTTTTTATTTTCCTGCGTTGCTATAAGTTTGGAGTGTTTGCCTGGAGGTGCTCAGCATGCAGCAGCAGATAAAAGTGCCCTGTACAGTAGCAAGTGCCTAGAAAACAAATTTTCCCTACACAATGGTCATGAAACCCTACCACAATAAAGCACCCTTATTAGTCTGCATCAACAAAGCACCTTTAATAGCCTTCTAATCCCAATACACCACTCCCTTGTAGCTCACCAATCCAAAGAGTGGACAGCATGGATATGCAGTTTCCTAACTTCTCTATAGCCATCTATGTGGATTTGGGCATCTTGAGACAATATAGCAATTGTCTTATGTTTACTGACAACCACTTAATCCTTAAAGAACCAGCAACAGTTTGTGAAAGGTGTACTTACACAATGACACTGGAGGCTACACTCTTGCATACAGGCACACATCAGGATGTTGAAACCAGGCACAGAACACACACAAACACACACACACACACACACACACACACACACACACACACACACACACACACACACACACACACACACACACACACACACAAACTGGAATATGGACTATGGTAAGGCACTTAAAAGCAATTTTTCTAAACAGCAAAATCAACTAGATCACCTGTTGGCAAAGCTATGCCTCAACAAGCCCAGACCCTCAGTAAAAAAACACCACCTAACACCACACATGCAGTTACTCACAATGTAGCCCCAAACACTAAGACCGTAAGACTAGAAATCACACTTCCCAGGACTCTAGTCACAGGGGACTCCATTGTAAGACATACCGATGCCCCTCTAACCAGGCTGAACAAGGAGAAGATAACAGTTAGTTGCTTATCTGGCAATGGGCTCCACTAAATCATGCATGCACTCAGGTGTACATAGTCCATGTAGGTGTAAATTATCTGAGCTGTACCTCCCTGGACTATGTGAAGACAGACATTATAGAGTTATCAGACTATGTCTCTCAGCCTGGCATGAGACTGGCATTGAGCAGCATATTACCATCACCGAGGATGATGCCACTTTATTAGCAAAAAGAAGACTGTTTTTTTAATAACTGGCTGCATATCTCTCAACTGTCCAGATTTTTGCCTCTTATATTTGGTCTGTTCCTCATAAAATTTGTGTTTTTCTAGCAAATCAGTTAAAACTGAAATCACTAAATAATGACATGCATTTCAGTTTCAAACTTCATATCTTTCAGAAAAGGATGCTAAAACAAATCCTGTTATTCTAATAATTTTCTTAGTTTGCAAGAGCAATATTTAAAATCTGTCCTTATTATTGGACCTTTGTCTCCCATTATTTTAGGCTTTGCCCAGATTTCTTGCACTAAGAAGTTGTGCGACATGATTGCCTGTCTTTCTAGTATCCTTCTAAGGGGATCAAATATTTGTCAGCTTGGGAGGACATTGTTAACAGACCACTTTACTTTGGCAAGGATGGTCTGCACCTCTCCCCTCTAGGTTATTGAATGCTGGCTAAAACTTTATCCACCCCCATAGTGCCTTTTTAAGGCACTGCTGAATTGACAAACCTAACAGCATAACAAAATTGACTAAACTTAACCTGAAGGTGTTACTGCTTAATGCCAGGAGCCTAAATAAATAAACAAAAAAACTACACTCCCTCTAAGCTCTCTTCATACTGGAGAATATAGACATCAGTGCAGTTAAAGAAACCTAGTTTAAAGGGGCAGTGGGTACCCCAGCAGTGCAAGGTTTCAGTGCCTTCTACACTTTTAGACCAGCAGCTGCACAGGCACGGGCTAAAGGTGGAGGTGTCTCAATATGCATCAGTAACAAGCATACCTCTAGGGTAGTCAAACAGGATGATGCACCAGAACTCCTCCATGTGTAGATTACCAAAGACAACCCTCGTACTATATACTAGGCAGCTATAGATCACGCTCCATGTCCCAAGACACTCACAATGCATACTGGACCTACTTGGGACACAACATCAAACCTAACACCATGCTCATGGGAAACTTTAATTACTCTTCTATAGTCTGGGAATCCTACACTGCCTCAGATCTACAGACACAGATATTCCTGGATTTCGTAAATACAAACACCCTTGACCGAATAGTAAATAAACCCACCAGAGGCACCAACATACTGAATATTGTACTCAACAAGTTTGTGAGAATGCTGCCCCCCCCCCAATGTCTTGTTCCCCCTTGTAAGGTCCAACCATAATGCTGCCTCCTTCAAAATCAAAATCAAATCTGTAACCCTACCAAAACCAGTAACAGGAACTATTCCAAGGCAAATGACCTTATATTAAGTGATGATTTGTCAAAATTCAGTGGCCCTCCAAACCATGAGATGACAGCATCCTATGCTGAATTGCTCTCAGAAAATCTGTTCAACCATGTAAATGGCTGCATAGATGCTGCTTTAACTACCAGAAATAAGCACAGAACAAGCCCCAGAAACAAACCACCCTTGTGGCATCCCAAACAGGATATACAACAAAAGGAAAATAATTAAGGCAAAAATCAGGAAGGGTAATTTCCATAAAGATAAAAACTCACCAAATGAAACATGCAACTATGAGGGCTAATTAGTTCAAAAAAGGCCAATGTTGAGGTTAAGATAGCTTCCCAGGTAAAAGATAACCATAATGCCTTCTTCAGCTATGTCAAAAACCTCAAGGGCAGCACACAGCAGTGTGATGAACTGGTGGTTAATAGTGCCACATTCACCAAGCCTGGTGATACAGTGAACCTGTTAGCAGATAAATTCATTTCTAACTTTACCCTCCTCTCATTCCCAGCCATCCCCCAAGAAATACCTTCAAACATGACTTCTCCAACTATAACTATGGAGCATATACTGGCTGAACTCACTAAAGCCAATAACACAGCTTCAATGGGGCCAGATATCATCCTGGAGTAACTTCTGAACAGTCTGAAATATGACTTATCAGGACCCCTGGAATAACTATTTAACTATAGTCTTAAAACAGACTTAGTGTCATGTGAATGGAGGACTGCAGTGGTCATCCCACTTCTTAAGGGAAGACCTTCAACAGATCCTGGAAACTACAGAATCATTAGTCTGACTAGTCTTACTTGTAAAGCCATGGAAAGAACTATCATGAAAATTATCAGCAAAGACATAGGAGACACTGCATCCATCCCAGTCTGGCTTTATCAAAGGAATGTCATGCTTACTGATCATGGTGGATTTCTTTGAAAAGGTCACTAAGGCAAAAGGCAAAAGGCAGTGGATGAGGGGAAGTGCATACTGCCTACCTAGATCTGGCTAAACCATTTGATACAATACCCCACTCAGGCATTGTCAACAAATGTATGGAACTAGGCATAAGCTCCTTTACATAACACTGAATAGTTGGCTGACTCATAGAAAGGGCCCAAGAAGTTAGGATTGGTGAGATCACCTCTGCAAAGAGGACAGTTACCAGAAGAGTCCCTCAGATCTCTGTGCTAGCCCCACTCCTCTTTGGCATCTACTTTTTGGAAGTCAAAGCCAGTATCAAAGTCCCTGGCTGACTAAGTTTATAGATGACTGCAAACCGGAAGCAGTCAGTGAATCCCTCCAAGATGAGAACACCCTCCAGGAATGTCTAACACAGACAAACACTTAGTGCTAAAGCCATGGCTTAAAACTCAAAACCAAGGAATGCATTATAGTGCCTTTTGGGAAGTCAGTCACCCCAGGTAACTATGTCATCAATAAAATACCCTTAAATGTTGGTTTATTAGTCAGGGATCTGGGAACTAATGTATATAGTAATCTAGCCTTTGACCAAGATGTGTCCAAGGTAGTAAGAACATCCTGCCATGTTGCTAAACTTATAAGAAAGGGATATCAGCTAGGTCCAGAGAGGTGATCATACCACTGTATTTGGCCCTCATCAGATCCATTATAGAGCATTATGCCCCCTTCATTATGTACCTAACCAGACATATGCAACAATAGGAATGTCCACAAAGATTCCTTACAAAAAGAATACAGGGAGTAAAAACAATGCCCTGTGTGCTTGCCTCAAAGCCCTGTCTCTTTACTTGGTATCATACAGACGTCTGAGAGGTGATCTATGCCTGGCATACAAGGCACCCTGAACCCTGTTTTGATGAACCTTTTGCACATCAGTAAAACAGATAGCATCAGAACTACTAGATTAAAAGCCATACATTTTTCTTGCAACCTCAATATCGCATTTTGGAGAGACACATATGTTTCTCAGAGAATTCCTATTCTCTTGAATAGGCTCCCTATGCATGTGAAGCAGATTTCCTCCCTACCACTATTTAAGCACAACTTGGACCAATGGATGGGCAATCAGAAATTCAACCCTGGTCTAGTGCCTATGTCTCTGATGGACAGAGGGAGTCAGTAAATCGCTCCTATATAAATCAAATTTGTGAGTTACATTTGGATTGTACAGCTAGGCTTATAATGGTACTAAAGTTCATTAGCCTAGTACACACCTATGATCCCGTGAACCTATACTAACTCAGAGATTGCATAAACTAGGAGATGAGGGAGAAATTGAGTAAAATGCAACACTCACATTCTCAATCTTTTCTTAGACTAGCTACCATGACAGGAAACTGGCTATCTTTTACTGTATGTTCTACATTTTGAGCTTTAACCCTATCTGATGACAAACAGTAGGGCTCCTGATTGCAGTTGCTTGTAGACAGTGTGATTGGTGCTAAACAGATACGCTGTCCAAAGCATTAAACGTTTCCTTGCTACAGCTGTGCATTAAATGTTTAGCTCCATTACTACAAGTTAACTTTGTTTCCTTTTTGTTTTTTTATTGCTGATGCATGATTTACCCTTTGTAATTTTGCATTTACTATTAATAGATTGTAATGTCCTTAGGTGCAGAATGCTGCAAGGTTTCTGTACTGGTGATATCAGTACTTAACAATCATGTATAATTATAATTATATGGATCCCTATCAGTTGATCAAGTTTTCAGAAACTTAAAATTCATATTGGCGAGATGATATCATCGAATTTCTGAAAACCAAAGCTTTGGAATGGAGATCTCAGTACAGTGAGGATCGGGAAATTTACCATTTTGCTCAATGTAGTGAAATCTTGTAGTTGGTATCTATAATTAGCAGGGACTATGTGGAGTGCAGGGGCATTGCCCCCTGCAAAAAAAGTAAAAAAAAGATTTTTGAGTTTTTTTTTATTGTTTGAGATTTCAGAAATATATGTATGTACATATATATATATATATGTATATATATATATATATATATATATATATATATATATATATATATATATATATATATATATATATATATATATATATATATAGGTCCAGGACTAATGCTTGAGCGGCCATTTCACCAAATGTGAAACGGCCGGACATACATACGTGAAAGTGCTTTTCACTGAAGAAGCACTTTCGCGTAAGTATGCTTGGAGGAATGCACTACAGTGGGGATAAGGGAAAATTCCCTTTTCCCCACTGTAGTGCGACCTCGGAGTGAGAATATAAAAGTAGGAGGGGTCTGGGGGGTGCATGGGGGCTTGCCCCCCTGCAAAAAAGTAAATGTAATGTTTTTTTTTTTAACACACTTTAATGAAAGCGTTTTTCGGTGAACGTGCTTTCATTAAAGTGTGTTCAGGGATAGTGGATTCGGACTGTTGAATTTTTGTTCAACAGTCCTAGAGCCATATATATATATATATATATATATATATATATATATATATGTATGCTTGAGGGGGTTGTAGTGGTTTCTTTTTAAAGTGGCTGTCAGGTGTCCAATGTTTTCTTCTTTTCTTCTGTATGTATCTGTATGATGTAATATAAATGCATGCTTCTTAGGGGGGAAAACAATAGTTGTGATTGTCTTTTTACATTTATTGTGTCGGTCTTCTTTACTTGTAATTTGCATTTTAGGCACTTCAATTTTAAATGAATTCATGTTTTTGTACTCATATCAGTACAGATTGAGGGATAGTAATGGTTTGTCTTTTTTATATCTCTGACTGGGAATGAACTTTCCAGTTGCCACTGTCTTCATTATTTCTGTTGCATTCCTTTCATAATTATCCAGCTGCCACTTTAGCAGTGGGATTTACGTTTTATAATACACATACAGTTCCATGATTTAATACATGACATAGAGAGCCCATGAGGAAGCTAAGGCCCAGGGCAAATATCCTCTGAAAATATCACCCCTTGTCAAATGTTAAATGACTACTGTTAGGAATTCACTTTCTCTAACACAAGTAAAGAAAAAATAGCTAACCACACTGAAATCACAAAGCACAGAAGGGAAAAGCAAGAACAGAAAAATAAAAGCAAAGAAGGAAAAAGTAATATGCCAGACTTTAAATATATGATCTTCCTTTTCATCACAAAAACGCTGTCAGTAAAAATAATCTTGTAATAACTTTCTGTTCTCGTGGTTGCTAGGCAATTGGAAGTACACCCCAGACTTCTACTCTGAAGGTAATTTTAATCGCATAAAAATCCCTCAAGCCAGGAACTGTGGTTATGCCCTTGTGCTTATGTAGTATCTCTTATATAGTTACACTGTCTTAAACCAGCATCTCACATTATTGTATTACTGTAGCTGCATTATTACAGTACGTTAACAAAGGGCATGATTATACCAATGCGGTCTAATCATAAAATTAACTAAAACATATTTGATGGTAATTTTTAGTTTTAACAGTCCACATAATTATTACCAATACCTCAAGCATTAAATTTAGATGACAAGATTTCCTCACTTAAAAAGGAAAACACGCATCCATAATGGCAACATTTTGAGATAACTCCAAAGAATCTAAATAAGAAAGGCAAACTGCACACATAACATAGAGTCTGTAAACATGTCTTAGCTGTGAAAAATAACCTAATAGCATTTGTCAGTTATTTGTTATGAGTGAAAAATTATTACCGGTTTGGTATGTAACTTTTCTTTTTAGCATGTGTAAAGCATAGCATTTGAGTCCACTATATTTCAGCAATACTGAAATCTTACTACAATGCCTAGGGTTTCAGTTGTCAATGTGTTTACTAGTCATTTTGTGTTTTGTGTACATACATAGTCTCCCATGATTGTGGGAAAAACAGGTATAAGCTCTATGCAAAAAAATAAGCATAGTAAGACCCAGAATAATGTAAACCAAATCATCATTTGAAACACACTGATCTTCAAGCATGCGACAATAATGATACAATTACAGATAAATTGTGGTCTCCACTGTTGTGTTAAAGCAACATCTTTATTCTACTGGCACACTTCTTTACATGACCTGTTTCCCTTAGGCACAGAAAATAAACATACTCAGCTGACGTGGATCCCCAAAACAGTATTTTTTAAACATTGATAATATATAATAAATAAATCAATCAAATTAAATAATACAGCAATTTTTATACAGATTGTAAACATAAATGATAACACACCACTATTAACCTAACCATTTTGTATGGGTGTACGTAACTGAAAACAGCCCTCTAGGCCTTACTATTTTCTTTGCTGAGGCAAAACAGTTGAACGAGAATGACAATAGTCAAATTTTGTAGTCAGCGCTTGACAATAATATTTAGAATACTCTTTATCTTTTTACCTTTATATTACTGCAGTAAAAAGTAAATAAATAAATAAATGCATAAATGATATATTGCAGTAATCTAAAAAAGTTAGGTTCTGGTGGTGAAGTGAAGTTGAATTAATAGGAAAGTGCTTTCAGGTTACTGGTCATTCTGTATCTCCATCCTCCACTAATGGTCATGAACTTTGGGAACTGTCTAATTGGGTGATAGTGGATAAATGTGTCAGAAATTAGGCTCCTTCACAGGGTAGCTGTGTCACTGCTAAATACATAGTAAAGGACTCAATAAATTCCAGAAGATTCTATTCCTTCATCCATTGGTGATCTGCGCCGAGAAAGGATAGCTGAGCTGGTCTGAGCACCATGTGAGAGTGCATTCAGGCACCTCCCACAGGTGTATCATGCATGACGCAATTGGTATAAGACCACAGAGCAGATCCAGGATATGTTGGAGGATTCTTTCTTTTGACTTGCCTGGGAACACCTGAAGAGGGCAGGGGATGAGCTGAAGAATGTTATCAGTAATAGGAAAGTCTGGCACATGCAGTTCATTTTGCTGCCAAGGACCATTACCAGCCATTTCTTGACAGTTATGCCTCTCAGTGTCTTTATTCAAGAATTCTGTACAAAAAAAAAATTATGAGGGGACAAAGACCGCAAATCAGGAATGTTTGTTTTAAATAATTCTCTAAAGCGCTTACAGAGTTAATAGAACAACAGATTTTGTATCTGCATACATTTTCTGAACAATAAGAAGTATGAAACTCTTAACAGCTGAATTTATATTCTGATTGTAATCTTAAGTTATTTACCAGAAAATCAAAAATTCTACAAGGGGCAGGGCAAAATCATGAGGAAAAAAATTAAGAACTTTTGAGAGTTATGCCACCAGGGCAATCGGCTTAGAACTAATGGAAGGATTGATAGATGGAGTGGGGGTGGAGGCCGGTAATTCTAGATGCTGTAATATTAAGGGTGCAGCCAGACATACTCTTGTACTCTACTTAGTAACATCATTTAGAAAATAATGACTTTTTTCAGACCATATTTACAGCTATCCATATTACCGTCTACAACAGTTAACAACGAGGATTGCTGATTTAAGAACAATATATTTCATTGTTTTGGAAGGAATGGATGAAATGATGCAACTATTTATTAAATACTTGAAGGGATAACATTTTGAGAGGTGTGCCCATTTTTAAATGTCAGGTGTTGGGAGAGCAGCAGTAAGAGTTTGTGAGTACACACACACACACACACACACACACACACACACACACACACGCGCGTTACCAATCTAGAAGGCGATTCACCACGTCCTTCAAGCTTCACTGTCCATTCAGACTCCTGTCCAACAGGGCTACCTGTACCTGGATGTAAATTACTGATCTTCCCTCACACTACAAAATGTGTTGTAACTGACGTCTGTGACGCAGGAACCTCTACAGGTAGATCGTTTCCTGACTTATTTCACAGAAGCTGGATAACGAGACAGCTGACCCCTGGCGAAAGCGTCGAATGATATACATATATATATATATATATATATTCCCTTGGGAGTTACTGCAACTTTTACAGTGAAGGCACTTTTGAGTTCGGAGTTTCTAATCAAGAAAAGTTTGTTTCTGGAGAAGTTGTTCCGCCTGTACCTCATTAATGGATCGCACAAAAGTACTATGGTTTTCGGTTCATATTTGTGTCCTCCTAGTCGCTGGACTGGACCCTGCGTTTGGTTAGTAGGATCAATCAATCTCTTTTATTGAAACATCGCTGTCATTTTTATAGCAGCCTCTTTTAGAATCACAGTTATTTGCAACCAGATTTATTTAATGTTTTCTTTAGGCGCTAAGCTGATCATACAGGATAGTACTAGCTACAACCACTGCTGAGCTGGCAAAATCTTTCACTCTTATTCCGGTGTGTAATGGACCTTCCGGGTGTACGAACCTGTCCACGGATTTCTAGCAAGCAGGGGGGCTTTTACATAAAAATATACAGTTGGTGGCAACGTAGTCTGCCCTTTTTATTTGGGATTATATCGATTGATAATGTTCAGTTCTTTTGAACGAATATATTTTTATTATGCGCTTTACTTTTCATAATTGTAATTAACGATAAGTCCAGAATATACTGTTTTATATAAGGTAGTGTATTACTGCAGTTTGAGGGTTTGCTGCTCCACGCATTTATTTATTTATTGGAAGATAGGGGTCTCTTAGGGCAGTTGATAATTCCGAACCTTCCAAGTGTGTACTTTAAGTCTGGTGTTTGTGCAACTTTAAAACAAATATTGGTCACCTAAGGCAACATTTAAGCTGCAGTTTTCTAGAACCAGGAAGGCAGCCATGCTATGCGTTAGCCTTAATAGTATTGATGTACTTTTTACGCCAACAAAGGTACTATGTCTGTCAACCTTTGGATGTTAAAATTGTGGTACTGACACTCAAAAATCATAGCAGCGGGTTAGAAAGTGACCCACTTAATTCTCAGACTTGGAGTTGACTCTCAGTTCAGTCTCCTTGTATACTGATAGGGAATCTTTGTATAAGCTTAGTTTATGAAAATAGGTATGTACAATGTCCCCTTAACGAGGCCTGACCTTGAGAAAATCAATAAATCCAGAAGGAACAAAGCTAACTTTGGAGGTAAAATGAGATGACACTATGTCTAACTTAACTATGGAGTGGTAAGCTTGTCAGGTGTGAAGTGTGACTGAGGTTTCACAGTTGTGTAACTGTTTCTACTGGGAGCTGGACTGGAATGCATTACTAAGACATATAATTCTCAAGTGTTACAGTTATGAGGTACCTCTCTCATTTTGGCTCTCACCTTCATAAATCTCAATCGAATTCTTTGGAGAAGAATCGGGGACAGAGACAAAAATAATGGGAGGCTAAAGGCCCAACATTAGGGTCAGTTTTTAAATATTACTCTAACTTACAAAGTTAATAGACCAGTAGGTTGTGCATCAGTACACATTTTCTGAACAATAAGAAGCATGAAACACTAATGTTTACCTTTAGTGACCGACTGCAATCCTCAAAAATTATACTAGGGACATGGGAAAACTAAACAAAACCAGGAACAATTGAAAGGTATGCACCTATTTTACAGACTAATGTCTGTACTGATGACTGTTGGAACCATAAATTTGGAATACTTTATGAAGGTATATAATATGCAAACATAATAAACATTATCGTGGTAGAGATCACTGTGTTTTGCATCTTTATGCCTAAGTTTGATCATGTCATGCCTTTTTACCAATTTTATGAGCAAAGTACACCACCTTACTTGTAAAATGTTCTCCTAATGTTACCTTTCTACCAGGTTATTTGTGTCATATGTTTTGATGATGAAAAACTCAGAGGTATTTAGCATCAACACTTGTACTGGAACAACATAAAACACAAAGTTGGGCTGGTTTACCTGAAGGTCAACAGTCAGACTGCACTTTCGAGTTTGAATGCGTGTTTTAATTTATGTATTTTGTTTCCATTTATCAGTTTGTTTGATTAGGGTAGTCTTTTGAAAAAGAAATGGCCTACTTCAGCCTTTGCTGGGATTTTGTGCATAGAAGGGAATGCAAACCAGCAGCTATGGTACGTGTGATGGGTATAATGCATTTTTTGTAATGAGACGAAATAGCAGTTATTGTCTGTGGTAACAGACAGAGCAGAGCTTGTTGTCCATATTGCATGGATCAGAATATTTTTTATTGTGTAACTCTAGAAGATGAGGCTATTTTGTTGTGTAACTCTTTTCATAGTTCGGTAGTAATAAAAGTAAAGTACATATTTCTTTGGTTGATCTGTTGGTAATATGAGCAAGGTCATTATTTGGGTGATTGTGGTTTAAGTCTATAGCATAGGAAGTCATACAGTGTGTTTACCCAACACTTTGGAAGTCATGCAATGTATTTACCTACTACCCTCAAGCACATAAGTACAATTATTTTTGCATGTGTGATGCCCCTGCACTGGCCCAGTAATCAAGGAGCCTCAATCCTCACCACTGGGAACAGTGAGGGACGTACACAATGGGAAGATGACAAGTACAAACACACCGTAAAGTACAATTTCCCTTAAGAGCACACAGTGATCACAGTCAGTCTAGGGCTGGTTTCTGCCTCTTTCTGCAGATCTCCAGTAAGACTTCCCCACTGGCACAGCTGCTGAGTTAAGATCCCAGCCAAGTGGTCAAGCCAAAACCTCCAGCACCCTCTATGTCCAACCAGTGCTTCATGTCCCTGCCCAAGTAGCTGACACACACACACACACACACACACACACACGTATGTGTGTTACCTAATCCTAACAACTATACCCAAGACCAAGTCAGACTTACTTCTCCATAGATTGAGAATGAAAAGTAGAACAAAATTCATCAAACTAAACATAAAACACCCTGAAAACTTAACTGATCAATACAAATCCCTAAATCATTAAATACTTTGTAAAAACACAATTGTAAAGTATTGCAGTAAAATGGGCACTCTCTTCCCTTCACTACATGAAAGAACCCAAAGTACATACCACTAACCAACATAGCACCCCATCCAATTGAAACGCAATGCACACACAAACATGTCAGGAAAAAAAGAAATTATATTTAAAACTGAAAAAGATATTCAGACTACAGGAAGCAAGTAATTAAAATAAAGGTACAAATACACTAATATTACAAAATACAAATAAATGCAATACTATAACAAGAGAAATGCTACTAGGTATGTAAAACTATTCAGAAATCAAACTACAGAAAAACACTGTCCTAAGCACGTCTTGAATCAGACTTAAAACTGAAATGTGACCAAACTAACGGGATACTGGTGGAGCCCTCTCATTCAGAAAACTCCTACATTTGTATACCCACTTAAAAGAAAAGCCCCAGACCACAAACATTGACATGAATGAAGCAATATTGTAAGCCAATGAATAAATAAATAAGTACAACCATGTTAATTAAAATATATGGGGGTCTGGGGAATGTAATAAAAGGAATATTTGGTACTAAGTTATAGAAAGTCATTCTTAACACCAACAATTCCAGAGAGTTCTTTTATTATTTTCCAGACTTCCATATATTCCTTATGTATTTTGTGCCTCTACAGTGAGTTTTCCTTTTTAAAATTTTCAACTTCCACATGTTCTTCGTGTTTTACTGTTGCAGTCATTACATTTGGGTTATCTGCCTGCAGGTAGCCCTCAGCCGGCCTGAATATAAAAGTCTTGGATTCCTGCGTCAGACGCTGTCTCTTCTTCCATGACGTCAGGTCATAAGGGGTATAAAACATGCAGCCGATGCCATTACATCAGTCTTTCTTGCCACGTGGTGCCCAAAGCAGAAACAGTTCGCAATTGCAGGCCGGCCGACTCCTGAAATTTTCGTTTTCGAGTTTCAGAATCAAAGTCTTCGAAAAAAGCTAAGTATCCCATTGGGGATCCTTTTTCTTGCTCTTAACCAATGTCAGTAAAAGTTATCAATTGTCTTACCTGTGGAAAGCAAATACTTCATAAAGATTTTCATTCGTACTGCAATCCTTGCTGAGGCCCAGACCACGATGTCCCTCACTATCGGTTTTGTGCATTATTCAACCCCCGAACTATGTGTACTCGGTCTATTTTCACAGCAAATTATTTTGGTACTCGGTTTAGCTATCTGGAAATGGCTGTGGTAAGCCATCCAACTACCGATCATCCGAAAAAAATGAAAGGATAAAGACAGAGACAGACTGCATAGGTCCAAAACTGCCAACAACACTTCCGTTAAGCTAGTCGCCAGTTTGCCGGTACTCAGTGAGGCGCTTTCGCAGCCCCTGATACCCACTACTTCAGATTTGCAGGCCTCTACTGAGACCCATTCTGAGTCCGGTATGCTGCAAGATGCTTGTTCGACTATGGAACCTGTGGATGTCTCTACCTTGGATGGGTCTGGAGCCGCTGTGCAGGCACCGGCTTGTGAGGGTGTATTCGGGCCTACAAATTTGCATTTTAAACCGACACCATCTTCTTCATCAAGGCCTAAAACTCTACCCATGCCTAGAAAACTGAAGTCCAAACCTCATGGTCAGTCCCATATGCCTAAAAAACAAATGCTTAGAATGGCTGAAGACCTTATTACTTTAATTAGGGGAAGCCAGCCTTCCCCTTCCAAGAGACATAGACCAGAAGAATCAGAAGGAAAATCAGATCAGGATTCTGAAATTTCTGTTTCTTCTGATTACCAGGATTTGACCTTATCTACCTATGAGGATTCTGATGCAGAGGATTCCATTCCCTCTGATTCCCCTCCAGAAGATTTTTCTTTTGGTGAAAACTTGCACACTCTTAGGGAGCATTTCCGCTGGGAAAGCCAGGATACTCTGACTCCAAAAAGAGGCTTAGGGAATTCTTACTCCTCCCTCAACACAGGACTTTAGCTATCCCTCCTGTTCTGGACATTGTAGATGATGCCTTCTTGGAATCTAGCCTGGCCCCAGACACTTTACCTCCAGCTCTCAGAAAACCTGACAGGTATTACAGAGTACCTGACTCTCACAAGTTCCTCTTCAAGAATACTACTGCGTATCCAGAGACCATTTCCTAAGGACCAAAGGGCATTAAGGCTACTGCTTCCAAAAACCCTACCCCCCCTGATAGAGATTCCAGGGCCTTGGATAGATGGGGTAATAAGATATGCACTTCTGCTACTTTGGCCATTAGGGCCTTAAATTGCCAGTTTTATATGTTAAAGTATCAGCAGCATATTTTGGGACTACTTAAACAAGAAATGATGTTGATTCCTGACTGTGCTGAACATAAAGAATTACAGGATTTAATGCACTCTGCTGAACAAGTTGGTAAACTTACTTTGCAATGTGGTTTTGACTCTTTAGAAGCATCTTTCAGGGCTGCTGTCACTGGGTCTGTACTTAGAAGGCATGATTGGCTTAAGGAGTAAAACTTGCCAGATCATGTTAAAGCTAAATTACTGGTTGCTCCCTTAAACCAAGACCGCCTGCTTGGCAACAAAGCAGAAGAAGTCCTTAAAAAATGGAGGGGAAAAGCTAAATCTATGCAAACTGTTAAAGATTTCCTGCAAGTACAGCCTTCCAGATTTAGTAGGCATTGGCCTTCTAAGAATTGTTCCTTTCCAGTCTCTTCCAGGCCTACTCAGTCCAAACCCAGGAACAGCAGACCACCTAGTTTACAGTCTCAGGCTACACACAGGCCTAAGCAGTGGGGGGCTCTCACTTCCAAAGCAAGTAGTAAGACTCCCCCCTATGGAAAAATGTCACGATGACTTAACCTTAACCCTTCCAAGCCCTGCTCAACTGCCTGCTCCCTTAGGAGGAAAGCTCGCTCTGCATGCAAAAAACTGGGAACTCATTACGCAGGACAAATGGGTTTTAAATATAGTTTTCCAAGGATACAGATTTCACTTCCACACCTTACTAACCCCAAACGGTTGGCCAAACCTACCCCCAAATCAATGGGCAGAGGCTCAGCGGCAGGTTCTCTCTCTTCTAAGTATCAGGGCTATTCAGCCTGTCCCAACAGAAGAAAGGGGACAAGGTTTTTACTCAAGATATTTCATGATACCCAGAAAAGACAGCTCCTGGCATCCTATCCTGGACCTCTTTATTTTAAACACCTTTTTGGTAATCCCAAAATTCAAAATGCTAACAATTCATCAGCTGCTCCCTATGCTGGGCAAAAATGCCTGGTTGACAACCTTAGACTTAAAGGAAGCTTACCTGCACATTCCAATAAGGGAATCTTGCAGGAAATACCTATGCTTCAGAGCAGGCTCCATGCACTATCAGTTCTCTGCACTTCCTTTTGGCTTATCTACTGTGCCCAGGGTATTCACAAAGTGTCTAGCTCCAGCCATTGCATTTTGCAGGCAGAGAAATATTCAGATATACCCATACCAGGACGATAGTCTGATTCAGGCAGAAAGTCAGGACTTGCTATTAAAACATCTGGCATTTGTAAAGAAACTTCTAACCTCACTGGGGTACACCATAAATGAAAAGAAATCTCACCTAGTATCCTGCCAACAGATTGTATTTCTGGGAGTAAGCTTGAACACAACTTCCCAGATGGCTTTCCTCACACCAAAGAAACAAGTTTATTTGACAGCCTACTTCAAACTACTGGCCACAAAGACCCAGCTATCTGCAAGGAAAATTCTGCAAGCCCTGAGGTTCATGGCCTCTTGCATTCTAATAATTCCATATGCAAGACTGCATATGAGGAAACTACAATGGTATCTAAAAAGCCTGTGGTGCCAGCATTATCAGGACCTGGAAACAATGATTCCTATCGTTCCTTGTATAAAGACAGAGTTCCTTTGGTGGGCAGAAGCCTGCCACCTCATCAAGGGGCTTCCTTTCAATCTACCCCCTGCCACCCAAGCCTAACAACAGATGCATCAGACTATGCATGGGGGGCTCACTTGGCAGGGAAGTGCATTCAGGGCAAATGGAACCTGAGTCAGATGCACCTGCATATCAACCAAAAAGAAATGTTAGCTGTACAGATTTACCTGACAGCCTTCAAGGACCATATCCTTCCAGGAAAATTCACTGGCAGACGACCTAAGCAGAAATCTCATGGACCCACAGAAATGGAAACTGGAACCAAAAGTAGTCAACCGCTTGAGGAACAAATGGGGGACTCCAGAAATAGACCTCCCCCCAGAACTACCGATTGGACAAATTCTGCACAAATACTCCCCACAGTCAAGCTTGGAAAGTGGATGCCCTGTCCTTTACCTGGGAAAGCCTCTCGGTTTATGCCTGCCTCTCCTCTCCTCTCGAAGGTTATGCTAAAGATCAAACAGGACAAACCAAGGACAATACTGATTAGACCAGACTGGCGATGCCAGCATTGGTACCCCCTCTTTCACAGTATGATACTGCTGGAGCCATGGCACCTTCCTTAGGCACCTTCCCTGCTGTCCCAGCAGGTGGGCCAGATTCTGCACCCTCAGCTTCAAACCGTGAACCTTGCAGCCTGGCTAATCCCTTGAGCTCTCCAGTAGCATCCCTCAGTAAGCAGGTGTTAGATGTTATTCTGGAAGCAAGGAGGCCTAGCACTAGAAAATCTTATGCTGAAAAGTGGAAAAGATAGTGTTCCTAGAGCCAAACTCAAGGGATGGGCACAACAGTGCCCAGTTTACCTCATATTCTTCAGTACTTAACAGAAATGCTCCACAAGGGCCTATCCTTCTCGTCAATTAAAATTCATGCATCTGCCATTTCAGCACATTATAATATTAAATCACCCATCTTCTCTCACCCCCTGCTAAAGCAGTTCCTCAGAGGGTCCAAAAATGTAAGAACTCCCCAGGCAAGCCCCTACTCCAGCCTGGGACCTTAACTTTCTATTGGGAAAGCTCATGCTCCCTCCATTTGAACCAGTTGCAACTGCAGAGTTGAAATTCCTTTCTTGAAAAACAGCCTTTCTTCTAGCCATCACTTCAGCAAGAAGAGTGTCTGAATTACAGGCCCTCATGGCAGTGGTGCCCTTAATTATCTTCCATGCAGACAGGGTTTCTCTCAGGACCAATCCTTCCTTTATGCCCAAGGTGGTGTCTAGTGTGGCCCTAAATCAGTCCATTAATTTGCCTACTTTTTTCCCAAACCCACAAAACAAAGGTGAATGAATACTGCACTCTTTGGATGTGCACAGACAACTTAGATTTTATTTGGACAGGACCAAGCCTCTCAGAAAATCTGAACAGCTGCTAGTTGGCTTTGCTGCAGGGGCAGAGGGGAAGGCAATTTCAAAGCAAACCATTTCTAAATGGATAGCCCATTGCATTCATTTCTGCTATAAGCACCATGGAAAAACTACCCCACAAGGGATAAGATCACATTCCACCAGGGCTGCATCTACCTCTACAGCCTTCCTCAGAGGAGTCCATACCAGGGACATCCTAGAAGCTGTTACCTGGAGCTCTGTACATACCTTCACCAATCATTACCACATGCCTATTTTTTCTAAATCCAGAGTTGGTTTTACCAGTGCATTCTTGCAGGGCTTAATAGCTAGTCCTAATGCTCTCTAAATTCCTCATCCCTTCCTTAGCTTTGGGAATCAAACCAAATGTAATGACTGCAACAATGAAACACGAAGAACATAGTACAGTTGTGTACACTTACCATAAATGTAGATGTTCGAGTGTATTCATTGTTGCAGTCCTGGTTACCCTCCCTCCAGTCCCCTGACTTCTCTTGGCTCTACCTTCTTTCTTGTTTAGTTTATTTCAGCTTTCTGGTGTATTTGCTTTTTGTTGGAGGTGTAACCTAACATATAATTGCTTCCCATTATGGGGGCACCTGTCATCTGGGGCAAGAAAAACTGATGTAATGGGGTCGGCTGCATGTTTTATACCCCTGACGACCTGATGTTATGGAAGAAGAGACAGCATCCAACGCAGGAATCCAAGACTTTGATATTCAGGCTGGCTGAGGGCTACCTGCAGGCAGATAACCCAAATGTAATGACTGCAACAGTGAATACACTCAAACATCTACATTTATGGTAAGTGTACACAACTGTCCTTTTTGTTTCCTCCTGAACTTCAGTTCCTGCAATAACTCAAGTGTGTATTGCAACAGCATAAGCTCACTTTTCCTCCATGGTGTGTGTTAATGTTTCTTTTCTTTTTTCAAATTGTTTACTTCAGACTTGGCATCATGTTTGTTACCCTTACTCTGTAGAATGTTTAATATAGTGGTGTTATAAGAATGACATGATGTGTAGACTCCGCAGTTCTCTTTGCAGTGGATGATTTGATGTCTTTTTTCAAATGTGATACTTTTCACGATGTAGGATAGGTTATCCCATAATTTTCTTAATGTTTTTTCTCATTTGCTGCACAGCTTGAAATCATACCTTGGTCTGTTTCATGTGAGATGCCATGAGTAGCCAATCCCTCTTACGTTGTCTTCCCTTTGGATTCTTGTTACTCGTACTCTTTCCTGTAAGTCTTTTCATTCATTTAGATTATCATACCACAAACATGATCATTCTTTTAACAGCACTTAATGTCGTCCCCTTCTATCCACCTTGTCTTCCATCTTGATCATTTTGCTAATTTTTATCTTTTAAAAAAGTGACCTATTTTCCCGAAAGTCTGCCAACTGTCACTGCTCAAGACATCAAAGCAGATTCAGTCCAGAAGTGAATAATATATCACTTGTAATTCTACCCTAACAGTGAATTCCATTTAATGCTACCCTGTCTTTGTTTTTATTTCCTTACTTATTTATTCATTCATTCATTCATGCATTCATTTATTCAGTTTGGTAGAGTAGTGTAGAACACTGATACAAGTGGACCTATTTCAGTCTCAGCTCAGATAAATTTAAATGACAGTAGACAAGCAAGTTAAAAAGACGTATTATTAATACAAACAAAATGCTGTGTGAAAATAAGAATGAATCAGTAATATTAAAGTACACAGTACAGTAGACAGTAGGAAGGGGTGGTTGGAGTACAATGGGAGTGGATGATAAGAGTGAAACAGTGAAGGGAAACAGCACAGAGTGTAAAAGATAGCAAAACTAAGGTAAGAGCACACAGAAATTAACTGTATACAATATTGACAATGTGGAACAATGTTACATATTTGTATACAAGGGAGATAGTGCGAGGAAGACAAAGGTGCGTGACTCACAAAGGGGTAGGTGGAGGAATAGGTGATGTGTTCATGGGAAAGCATTTGCAAATTTACTCAGACTAGAGATGAACTGTAAGCTGAGCCAAAACAGTTAGTATGTGGTGGGGTCTTTAAGACTGGTAGTGAGGGATTCCCACACTTTGAAGTATAGGATGGAAAAGGTATGGGTAGTGCAATGAAGTCTGGTTCTGAGACATTGAAGAAGTGGACCAGTGTGGTTAAGACTTCTTGGATTGTAACTGGGGGTGGGGGGTTGTCATCTGAAGAAGTTGAAAGCAAGGGAAGGACAGGATTGTTCCTTGAGGAGCTTGTTGACTTGGGATCCAAGAAGCAATTTGGCATGTTGGACAAGTAGCCCACTGGCTTTATTAAGATCGGTACACTGATACTTATTTCTAGAGGAGAGAGTAATGAAATGGTAGATAGAATTGCTTATAGTTTGGATGGTGAAGGAGTTTTCCTTGCATGCTGCTGCAACCAGTGGAAATTCATATTCCAGCTGTGCAAGAATAATGCTTTTGTCTGTGGCATTCCTGTTGGTTTGGAGAGATGGGGGAAATGTTTTAAGACCAAAATAGAATGTATTTTTTTTTCCTTCTGTGTTTGCTCTTGATAAAGGTGAAAGATAAGTGGAGGATCAAGCTGCTTATCTAGGTATTTGAAGGAGATCACTTGATCAGTGAAGCTTTCAAGATGGCCATGGATAATAAGGGATTGAACTTTTCTTCCATCTAGTGGAGGAATCGAACAGCATGGTTTTAGTTTTGGAGGTGTACATAATTAGCTTGTTGTTGTTAAGCCATTTGATAAAAGAAACACAGTCAGCTTGTAGTTGCTGTTTTATGGCCAAGGAGGTCAGGTTTGAGTGAAATACGTTTATGTCATCAGTATAAATTGAGAGAGAGAGGTTAGGGAGGTCAAAGTGGTAGTTTATTAGTGAAAATGGAAAAAAGAAAGGGAGCCAGAATGGAGCCCTGAGTGATCCTTTAAGGAGAGGAGTTGAATACTTTATTTTTGTTTTCAGATCATGTTTAACTCAAGGCACTGCTGTTGAACCAATTCCACAGTTGATGAAAGCGTGTGTGTGTGTGTGTGTGTGTGTGTGTGTGTGTGTGTGTGTGTGTGTGTGTGTGCGCGTGCATGTGTGTGCTCGTGCATGCGTGTGTGTAAAGATATATACATATGTGCATTTTTGTGTTTGTGTGGAAATCTGTAAAAGTATTTCCACATACCTAGGTATACCTCATGCATAAAACCATAGAATGTTTGTTTTAATTATGAGCTTACCCTCAACATTGAGAAATGTAACATAGTTTCCTTTCTTAAGCCAAACACCCCATTCTACTTGCCATCTAGATACCATTTCACACAAATAGACACATTTGTCATGGACTTGGGTATGTATATTGAAAACAAACTTGTCTTTGACCATATGTAAGAATATGGCAGTGTTTCCTAAGCCAAAGAGGAGTATAATAGGAAAAGTGACTAGTTAGAATTAAAACATTAGGCGAGACCATAAAATTATGGAAGTACTAGAAATTGAGTTTAATAAAAAATGCTTCTTGGATTCAGTATAACTAATTTAAGGTCCCTTATCCCCTTCCGCTGTTTTTGAACCACTGAGTGTGTAGCTCTTACGTGCTGTGACCATTGGCTTACCATCCAGGTTACCCTCTCTCCTGGCAGCTTATCTCACTACCTCTAATTAGACAAATGCAAAAATAATGGGGGCCAAAGGACAAAACTCAGGACAAGTTTTAAATGTTACTCTTGCAAACATAAAAAGTTGCTAGAATAACAAGTTTTGCATTGACATACATTTATTTGAAGGATATGAAATCTGAAAGTCAAAAGTATGTCATTATTTAGTTACTACAGTCCTCAATGATTTGCCAGAAAACCACACATTTTATGAGAAACAGGCCATAGTTATGAGGTAAAAATCTGGGAATGCTGCAAAAATCTGGACAGAGGGGCAGTATGCTTCATATCCTATATGTGTGCAATTCAGTATGCTTCATATCCTATATGTGTGCAATTCTCCCAGAACGGAGTTACCCTTTTAGGGAATTTGGTATTCTGAAGGTGGAGACTGTACTGCACTTTGGATGACAGAGAAGGTAAGTATGCCCCTGGGGCAGTATCATCTTCTACAGTCACTTAGTAATTTAGCTCTGAGTACTACGCTTTTTATTTCCTTTATGAGCCAACAGACATCCTTCTGTGTGCAGTTGCTGGACTGTTCCTGGTGATTTTTTTTCCTGACTACCACATTTGCATAATAGTTTGTTGCTGACTATTTTAGATGACTGCAGCATGCTAGCTCTTGCAGCTTGACAAACCATCATTTCATCATTTGGCACTTGGACAGAGGAGCCCACAGTCCTCTTTCCTTTCACTGTGGTTAAGCTGATCTTCTATCAGCCTCTCTCACTTTATCCGTCAAGCTTCACCAGTGTGCTAGTCCACATATCAAACTGAGGTTAGGTAAGACACAGTCAGAGCCTCATTTAAGTATATCATAAAGCAACATATTCTTAGGGAGTGGTATGAAGGTTAGAGAAGATGCTAAGTTGGAAGGGGAGATTTTCCATGTTATGGGACCCCAGAGACTCACATGGCTCTGCTAACAGAGACAACTTTGTAATGAGATACAATGAGCATATTTTGGGAAGTGGCACTGGTGTATGGCTTCATGAAATACCATGAAAGAGTTGAGGGCGAGTAATTAAAGAATAAACAAATTAATACAAAATGCTTATACCAAGGAACATGCTTGTTCCCTTATTTCCCAAAAAGTCTTACAGACTTTTATAAACAAATACAGCCTATGTATATTGTTGGATTTTTACTTTCCTCATCAAAAATAAGTACTGAGAAGATAAACCATGAGAACGTAATTGTGTGCTTTTCTAACTTATTTTGTTGTATATGCAGTGACTTTCTCATAATCTGAGCAGAATCTGTAAATTGTGACATAGCTTTACCTTCTTCAGTAATACTTCATGAGAGAGAGTGGGACTTCAGTTTTCATTTTATAAACAACAGTTCTAATTCTTTGTCTGAAACAAAAAAACACTTATTAATTGTATAGTACCCCCAACACGCACACATGTATACACATCGACTGTCAATATGCAGTACATACAATAACGCAGAGAGACTGCTTATTTTCTTAGTGTCAACAACCCCTTAGTGCTCAATTCCTTGGTATGATCATCTTAAATGTATGATTACAGAATGATTTTACTCTTTAGAACTAAGCAGACTAGGAGGGAAAAGGTGTTCTTATTTGCCATCAAAGTGTTTGCTTATTTGATCTAAACAAAACTATTAAATTTCCCATACCATGTACTGATCCTTTTACTGCAGGCTTACCATCGATATTTTCCATGTGAAACATATTTTTTATTTATCTGATTTGCTTGTACTTATTTTCACTTGTAACTACTTCGCATTCATAATGTATGTTAGAGGTTTTCTTCCCGGACCTTCACTAAAAAGAGGCAACCCCTGATCAATGATACCTCCCTGGTAAACAAAAGTGAAATAAAATAAAATTACTTTCCATTTTGTTTACTGGAAAAGGCCTACTGGGTTGCACAAGACCCCTTTTCTGCAGAGGCCTGGGGGGGGTGGGAATGCTCCACTAGAAAGTCATTTAGACATTAATATGATAAAGCACAGTAAACATTTTCATATAATCAGGTATGCAGAGTTTTCAGTATATACAGACAGAACTTATACCTAAGAAAAATAATAACACAATAATAAGTTTAAAAAAAAGAATGGCACAGTTTCCCACTTTGTATTAATATGACGTAAGATAAAAAGTATACGTAGGTTATGTGCAGTTGTGTGGAGAAAATATGTGAAGATCAGAAATCTACTGGTCAGAAGGAGGAACTTTAAATAATTAGAGGTGGATTAAATGGAAAGAGACATTGCGGATCTCTTTGAATATGTGCACAGATAAAGGATGATGCCACAGTTATGAACAGAAAATTATTTAATAAGTGGCTTGGTTTCTGGTGGCATTCCAGGGGAATCTTTTATCTATCAACATTGGAGAACGTGGTTAACCACTTTGTTTTGCCAATGATGGTCTGCACCTGTCCCCCTGGGCTTTCGGATACTACCTAAAACTTTATTCATCCCCTTAGAGCCTTTTTTTAGGCAATGTCAAAATAACAAAATGACCAACATGGCAAAAAAAAAAAAAAACTCAAAAGCAGCCCTAAGGTGTTACTGCTTAATTCTTGGAGCCTAAACACGAAACTTCATACCCTACAAGCTCTTCTCACGCTGGTGAATGTCAACATTCGTTTTGTCACAGACTTGGTTTATAGCTACAGACAGAACTCTGGTGATGCAGCACAGAGAGGGGCTAAAAGTGGAGGTGCATCAATCTACATTAGCAACAAATGTAACTACAGGTTGGTTAAAAATCTCCATGGAACTTACATCGAGACCACCAGGTGTTATTGAATTGACACTACGATACTAATACCAAAAGTACTGAAACAGTAGTAGCCCAAATGGAATAATATTATATGTGGTAGGAAAAAAAATCCAGTTTTATGAAATCTTCAAATCTTAGGTTCATTCTTTGATGTTAAAAAGCACTGAAGTACATTTCTGTCCATAGTTTCATACCCATCCCAGAGCCAGATGTCACAGCCTGGAGCCCCTAGTTATAAAGAAGTTGTATACTCATTCAAAATTTTTAAGAGCATGAGGACCCTGAGTGTGTCTCTGTGCAATGAGGAGGTAAAATATATTTCGTCAGAGGAACTAGAAAACAGAGAGAGAGAATGCATTTGTTTGTGTGTGTGCATGTGCAAGTGAGAAAAAGAGAGACCATGGATCTGCTAAAAGGGTACTGCTTGCTGCATTTTTTTGCATGTTGCTGAAAAACTAAAGCTTAAAGGATCTTTAAATGTTTACTATTCTTCAAAATACAAATGACAAGTTAGTAGCAATAAACAGCAAGGTTAGGAATTCTTATAAGCCTTTGTGATTAGAGAAATTATTTGTCATTTATTCACAGGCAAGTTATGTAGGGATGTATGCCTAGCTCAGAGAGCTTATCAGCAGTGCCTGAGTGGGGTGTTGTAGTGAATGCTTTGGTCAGGTCAAGATATGCAGCTTGCAATTTCTTTAGAAAAGCAAACGTTCCCACATAGACAAATACTGCCTACGCTATAAATCTAAAAACAAGAACTATCAACTGGACATTTTTTTTGAGTTACAGGATTTTTTATAAGAGAGACTAGTTTGTTGTGTGAGAAATAATGAAGTAAATGGCAGACTTTTAAGATAAGTGGACCGCAGACTTATCGAAACATGAAGATGTATGAAGAGTAAGTAAAGTTATCATAAATAAATAAAAACACAAATAAAATTACTAATGGTAGAAATGAATGTATGTGAGATATAATAAGGGACAAATAGGGAAAGATTAGAAAAACAGAATGTATTGCAACAGTAATTAATGTGGAAAAGGAATCATAATGATAATGCACTGTAAATTAATGGAAACATGAAAACAGTGATGAGGACAAGGGATGGCTCCATGAATTTAAAATTCAAGCCTTGTGTAGCAGGTGTGGCTGTCATCTCGAGAGAACCTCTGTTCTTTTTTGTTCAGTTAGTTAGCTGTTTGAATTTGGGATCATTGAGTTACTCCAGTAAACAAACCATTGTGCTATTCTGATGTTAATATGCACTAATAAAAGAACAGCTTTCAAAGGTGTTTAAAAGGGAAAAATATATATTCAAAAGAATTTGCATGTTGCTAAACTGTCCCTCAGTTCCCATGCAAATAGGCAGTCAATTTGTCCTGGTGCCCCTTTCCTACAGTGGGGTCTACATACCCCTTCTATTCTACCCTGGACTTCCTCCAAAAGGATTGAAACCAATGAAGATCATTAGGGTGTCCTGGGACCATGTCACCATTGCTACTAATAAGAATTGTAATGCCTACTCTCATTTCCCCCTCCCCCCTGTGCATTTGTCTATTACATCCGAGGACTGCTCCCCTCTCTTAGCCATGCATCGCCATGCACATCCCTTCCTGCCAGCACTTCAGATCAAACCTCAGCCTTCTAGGACATAGTTAGGTCTTTAACCCTCTTTGCCATGGTGCTGGCTGATAATGATCTGTTTCTTGGTAGTAATGAACTAAAATGTTGATACAGTTTGTTAGAGAGTGTGTGGCTAAACATTGTACGAATGTTAGTCAGCACTCATTCCCATAAAAAAGAGAAGCTTTGCCATCAAATCTCACAGAAAATCCACCCCAAGTCAGCTTTTTATGCAGAGGGGTCTCTGTACCACAGCATCTGCATTTCTAAGTGTAATAACTCTCACATTGTGTAATTGTGGAGTAAGAAGACGCTTCCGTAGGTTCACCCCACTATTCTGAAGTCTTGCCATTCTCATTGATCAGGTGTAATGAAACAAGGAATTGTATAATTAAACCAGCTGATTCCTAGCTCACCAAAGTTCCACTCAACAAACAACATGACATCCATCCGTTGGTACCATTAAAATAAGAGTCGGCATAGTGAAATCTGAAAGTGCATGCACTGAGACAACAGTAAAGGCACTGGAAAGAAATGCTGAGAATTAAAAAATGAAATATTGAATTTAAACTAGACACACATGCAGATAGTAATAGTTTATCTGAAAATACCTCTAAAGTGCTGGGATTTAAAGTCAATGAGAAGAGATCTACAAGCAAATTGTGAACATATTCAGGGCAGCAGCAGGAGCCTTGGGGGCAAAAGCAAATGACATGTAATTAAAGAAGTACAAATCATTTCCCAAATTGTTACACTTAAAGAAACATAAATTCCTAATAATTTGGTTAACTGGCTAGTGTAAACCTAGGAATATTAAAGGTAATTCACATGTTAAACCATTCAGTGCACGTGTAGCAAAGTCGTATAGTAACATAATGTGTTATATAAATCAGTACAGCAAGTAGTGCAGACCTGTATCATCTTTTCTTCTTACTATAATGTCAGAACAGAAAAAGTAATGTTAACTGAAATGATCCTTTATTATAGATTCATGGGTTCTTTGGTTTTTACTAGGCTAATGACCACAGGGGCCCTTACAAGGCTAGCTACGCACCTCAAACCCATTTGGATCCCAAATATCATGGGCATCTATACAGGTGGAGGGCATGTTATTAGAGAGGTAACTATGGGATTTGTGGGGGTGGGGGTGTTAGAACAATGCTTTGTTATTGATGGCCTCTTTCAGTTAGGGACATGGAGGCCAGACCAAGGGTAAATTTATCATTTCCCATCCAGTTGTCAAGGTTTCATTTGAATAGAGTCAGGAATTAATTCTATTTTACATGGATGGAAATCCTTTGGGACACATGTCTCTCTCTCCAGCATGTTCTGTTTATGTCAAAAGTGAATTTCTGGTCCCTGGATCAAGTGTTTCTGGAGCGTTTTGTTTTGTGAATGTGCAACAGATCAATCAGGGCTGGGTCTGAGAATCCTTGTAAGCCAGGCAAAGATCCCCTCTTGGCAGCCCGTAGGAGACTGAAGACATTGACAGAACCTTTTGGCAGTCAGAGTAGGACAGGGTATTCATGCCCTGAATTCTCCTTGTGAGAAACCTTTGTGGGCATTCTAACTGTTGCAGGTGTCATTATGTACATGCTGTGATGATAGGGGGTACTGCAAGATTGTAAGATGTTGGCTTCTTGGTGGGAATCTGTAATAGCTCCTAGTTTACAGTCATCTGTCATCTGTGGGCTTGGTGAGACAGAGGCCGTGATCATTAGCCTCTACTTCTGAAAAGTGGGTTCCAAAAAGGAGTAGGTCCATCACAAAGCCCTGGGATATTCCACTCGTGACTGGTGTGATGTCTGTTCACAGACCCAGTAATCAAGGAGCCTCAATCCTCACCACTTGCACCAGTGAAGGGCGTCCACATTGGGAGGGATAACAAATACACACACACAGTAAAGTACAATTTCCCTTAAGAACATAGAGAGATCACTGTCAATCTGGGGCTGGTTTTTCCCTTTCTCTCCAGATCCCCAATAAGACTCCCTACTGGCACAGCTATAGAGTGGAGTTCTTAGCCAGGGTTCCACCCCAAGTCCTCCAAGCACTCCCTCTGTCCAACCAGTGCTTCATGTCAATGCCGAAGTAGCTGACACATGCACACACTTTGAGATATGATTTATATACAACCACACAGACACTCCTGGGAAAGGTTGACACAGGTTCATTAGCTGTGCCCCTTCTGTACAGGCAATAAGGTAGTAATCCACTGCCACCAGAACCCATAATTATCAACTATCAATAAGGCACTTCCTAAAGGGAGTCCAATTTTACTGTGCAATATCATTATCCAATTAGTAAGTGTGACCAGTACTTTTAAGGCTTATTGAAGTGGTTTTGTGCAGTATTACTATATACATGCAATGTACTGTAGAGCTTAAATTATCTCTACACAAAACAGGCACAGTTGAAAGGTTTAAAAAACATGTAATAATAAATAATAAAAACACAAGACCAATCTCCTCAATTCAACACAGTGCTAGTCAATAGTTCAGAGATCACAGGAAAATGCTTAAAATAATACTGTAGAATAGTCTGACATAAATGTAGAAAACAGCTGGACTAAACTTACTATTTCCTATCTGTTTCTAAAAGAGACATTGACATCTATGGTCCTACTTACATACAGAGCAAGCAAGTGCTGGTGAGTGGATGTTCTTCATACAAAATCCAAAATGCTCCCTCTTTGTCTCTGTGATCCCTTAAATTGGTAATACATCACTGCTGACTCATTTTAGATTACATCATTCTTCTCTGGTCCCCAGGCTAACAGAAACTCATAGTTTTAACATTTATTTGATCTTGCCCCTGGCCAGGAAACCACAGCAATAAAATACTTTATACATGTAAAATCTAGCAGAAAAACACAACAAATTATGTAACTATTCAGAAAATACCCAAGGCAAGGTTAATCAAAGGTACATCCACAGTTTATCCATGAAAAATCAACAAAGAATCCAGACAGGTTAGTACAATCAAGGTAAGCACTTTCATCCAAAACAAGTGAAAGAACTTCATCAGACAGTTAAAACCATGAAAAGCCAGTATAAGTAATGCAAACAAAAATGACATCACTTCCCCTAATAACCATTTAAAGACATATTATCCCCATTAACACTTCATATACATTACTATTATAGTAGATAAAATTAAGTTCACAACCTATCATACATATTTTAAAAGTACAAATTACATATGCTAAACACAAAAATTATACTTAAGTTTATGTGTTTAAGTTATCTTTCTAAAGCTTTTAAACGTAAAATACATTTCAAAGAACACTGGTCATTAAGGCCAGGATTGGCAAAAGCATTAACTTTGAGCTGCCAATAAAACTCCTGCTCTTCTAGAGGGGCCAAGGACCTCCTGTGATATTCTTGCTAACATTATCAATTATTAGATAGTTGAAAGAATGCTCATGGTTCTCAGAGACATGTTTTGCCAAAGCATTTGTGGTATTGGCTTTCCCAATATTATGTTGCTGTTCATATACTCTCAATTTAAAGTGTCTCTCTGTTTTCCCAATATAGAAACCCGGGCAGCATTGGCAGAAGGCAATGTACACAATGCCACAACTTTCGCAGTTGTATTTACCTCTAACCTGGTATGTTACATTAAGAGTAAAAGAACGAGCAACCGTCATAAATTTACAAAGATTGCATCTGCAACATTTTGTCATTCCCACTTTTAATGAGTACACCCTAGTGTTATTTTCAAACATATTGTTTAGGTTATTCCCTCTTTTAAAAATCAACCCAGGGCTAGCACTAATTTTTTGTTGGATGAAAGGGTCATCCAACAAGATGCTCCAGTTTTTCAATAAGATGTCTCGTATAGACCCGGCATCCATAGAGAAAGTGGTAATAAATTTAAAAGTGTGGTTATTACCAACCTCATCTACCATGCATATATTTGGTTCCCCAACCATAACATCAACCTGAACATTAAATGCCAACCCATTCAGGGGTGATTCCATTGTTTCTGTCATGGTTTTATTCAATAAGGGCTTGAACCAACCACTAACTCTTTTTTCATAGACTTCATTTAGGTTCATAGGTTCATAGGTTTATACTAGGCTATCTGCCCTAAGGCATTTATAAGCCTAGCCCAAATTTTTGTGGCTTACGCCACCCCTTATATGAAAAAATACCGTGCCCATTAGTTTGTTGTGCCTCTGTCCGGCAGTGACACAGAGATGATTCCCGGGATAAACCTACGATCTCCCATCCACAGGTCAAGATTTCTCTTGAACAGAGCCAGCGAGGTGCTCTGCCTCACATGGATCGGGATTTTATTCCACAGCATAGGGAGTCTCTGAGTGATAAATCTATCCCTCCAGCACGTCCTATTTATATCCGTGCTAAGGTTTAAGTCGCTTGCTCAAGTGGTTTTGGTGGATTTGGATTTTTTGAGGGGGAGCATGTCCATTAATTCCGGGTTGGACATGGCCTTGTATGTCAGGCACATGTCACCTCTGAGCAGACGGTATGCAACTGAATAGAGCTGGAGTTTCTTCAATCTGGCAGCATATGACAGATTTTGGAGTCCCTTTATCCTTTTGGTGAGGAACTTTTGGGGTCTCTCCAATTGCTGCAGATGTCGGGTGAGATACATCCCGAATGGGGCATTGCACTCGATCATTGGTCTGATAAGTGAAGAGTACAGGGGAACAATGACCTCACTAGATCTGGATGTGAATCCCTTCATGATCAGGTGGGCAATGTAGAAGGTCTTTCTAACCACTTTAGCAACGTGAGTGTCAAAAGAAAGGCCACTGTCAACCTGGGTCCCCAGGTCCCTGATAACCTCTTCTGTGCTTAGTGGATTGCCACCTATATGGTAGCTTGGGGTTACCTTGTTTTTCCCAAAGGGTATGACTATACATTTTTGGCGTTTAACTTCAGACCATGGCTCTGGCACCAGCTATCTGTTTCCGTGAGTCCCTTCTGAAGGATATCCGTGTCCGATGCACTTTCCACTATGGCCCCCAGTTTGCAGTCATCTGCAAACTTTGTCAGCCAAAGTCCTCCCATGTTGGCCTGTACTTCTGAGAAGTAGATGCCGAACAATAGGGGGCCAAGGACCGAGCCCTGTGGGACACTACTTGTGACCGACTTGGAGTCTGACATAGCCCTAGGAACTCATACCCTGTGTCTTCTGTCCTTAAGCCAGTTTGCAACCCATCTTGTGACATATGGGTTTACATTTAAGCTGGTAAGTTTTTCTACAATACCCAAGTGGGGTATTGTGTCAAAGGCCTTTGCAAGGTCAAAGTAGGCTGTATGGACTGCCTTTCCCTCATCAATGGCCTTGGTGACTGTTTCAAGAAGTCGACCAAGTTCAAAAGGCATGATCTGCCCTTGGACGAAGCCAAACTGGGTCGGGTCCAATGTCTGCAAGTCCCCTATATCTTTGTTTATGAGCTCCATTATGATCCTCTCCATAGCTTTGCAGACTAGACTTGTTAAGCTTATGGGGCGGTAATTACCAGGGTCCGTTAAGGCACCGCCTTTGTGGAGTGGGACCACAGTTGCCATACACCACTCCTTGGGCACGTATCCTGTGGTAAGGCTGAGATTAAACAGCTGCCTTATGTGCGGGTTTAATTCCTCATTTAGCTCGTGTAGCACACAGCCCGGGGACACCATCCGGTCCCATTGATGCTGTGTTTTTAGCTTTAGAGAGCATCTTTCACCTGCGCATTTGAGATGTCTGGGAGGCTACACTCTGCTGGGATAGTTATCTCTCCTTTGGGGGGGAGAGGGGGGTGAAGTTTGTACTGAACCTGTCTGCCAGTATGTTGGCAATGTCTGTGGGTTCAGTGATTTTTGTATCATTTTGGACTAATTCTGAGCATATCTGGGAGTTTCCACCCAGGTTCCTAACATAGCTGAAAAAGGCCTTATGATTGTCCTTTGAATCCATGGCAATTTTTCTCTCAAAATTGGCCTTAGTTGATTTTATGAGTGCTCGTATTTTTTACTAATAATGATCAGGGGTGACTTCCCTTTTATGGATTTTGTTCTATCATGTAATAGCTTTCTCCTCTTATTGTAAAGTTTGTTAATGGCTGGGGTCCACCAGACTGGACGTTTGCCCTTTGTGGAAAGAGTCTTGGTTTTATTTGGGATTGCCTGATCCATGCAGTCCTGGAGGTGTTCATAGAAGGCATTTGTAAGGGCTTCCGCAGCTTGGGTTGTGGTTTCCACTGGCTCAGGGGCCTTGAAGGATACCACGCCAGTCTTGAGTAGTGTGAAGTTTGCTTTAGAGAAGTTCTTCACTGTGGCCTTTTTTGTTTGGGGTGGGGGGGGAATGTGGATTTCCAGTGAGATTAGTTTATGATCAGATCTCACCAATGAGGGATATACTTCCGTGTGGAGCATTTTGTCCCCATGTTTGTGATAATGAGATCTAGTATATTTTCTCCTCTCGTGGGAACAGTGACTAGCTGTTCCATGGCATTTGAATTTATGAACTCCAGGAACCGTTGGGCTAGAAAGTTAGGGCTTGAGTAATGTTCCCAGTCTATATTCGGGTAGTTGAAGTCACCCAATATGATGGTGTTTGGAGATACATTTATACCCTCCAGTGTCTTCAGGAAGGCTGTGTGGGGTTCCTGAGTTTGAGAGGGTGGCCTGTAGCATGCTACAATTTGTAGAGCAGTTTTGCCTATGGTTAGTTGCACCTCGATGGTTTCGAAGCTTGCGCCATCAACCTGGAGGTGTAGGTATCCTTTATGAATATGGATACACCCCTCCTTTTGTGGTGTGGTCCGGGTTTTGGGGCCGGAACGCATGATATGAGGTAAACCCTAATAGTGCCGGGCTGCTCTCAGGAGCCTTGAACCAGGTTTCAGTTACAGCACAGACATCGATGTTCTCCATACTGAGAAGGGCCTCGAGTGCGTGCATTTTGAGATTTAGACTTCTGGCATTGAGCAGCATTACCCTCAGTTGCTTCCCATTTTTGTTTTCTAGGGTGGTAGGTTTAGAATTTGAGCCTTGCCTAAAAAAGGCACTATGGGGGTGGCAAGAGCCTTAGCCAATATCCGGAATCCCAGGGTGACAGGTGCAAGCCGTCCCTTGCAAAGCAGCGTGGCTTGTCAAGCATGTCATCCCAGGCAGACAGACACTGGATCCCCTTTGAATGACACCAGACATTAAGCCAATTGTTAAAGCTGATCATCTTGTCTCTATATCGTGGCATCATTCTTGGTGAAGGAAGGATACTGCTCAGGGTCAGGGTCATACCTGCCTGGGCTACATAATCAGAGAGCTCCTCTATGTCTCTTTTCATGTAGTCCAGGGAGGTACATCTCAGGTCGTTCACACCAGCATGGACAATGACTGTGTCATATTTGTACTTGCCGTGGAGTGACCAGAGTGCTTGTGTTATGTGGCGGATTCTAGCCCGATAGGCAGCTTACTGTGACCCTTTCCTTGTTCAGCCTGGTGAGTGGGACGTCAGTGTGTCTGACTATGGAGTCACCTATGACAAGTATGTTTGGTGTTGTATTTGGCCTTAAGGGCTGTGACTGTTTTGCACACTGCTTTTGTGGTTTATGTGTTGCTTGTGGGGTGTCTTGAGGTAGCAGTTGTTTGGGTGTCTGCTTTGGAGGCCTCTGCTGTTTAGGTAAATTTTTGCTCAGAGCCTCCGAGTATGTCTTTGTGTGTTTATGTGTTTGATTCAGTGGTGTGGTAGCATTATGTGAGGCTGGTTTTGTGGTGTGTGTAGTTGCCTTCTCCTCGTGTCTGGTCTTGCCAGTCCTGAGTTGAGAGAGCTCAGCCTCCAGTTTGGCTAAATAGCTGCATCTCTCGCAAGTATTTGTGTTATGTGGGAGGAGGAGAGGGTTGTCTGTGTACATGAGGCAGTTATAACATTGCCTCAAGATTCCCAGATTCACCAGCTGGACCGGAGAGGAGATTGACAACTGACCTTTGGACATGCTAGAATAATATTGGGAATTCCTTAATAATTGAAAACAAGGGCCAGTGGAGAGTGAGGGTGTAGTGCTTTTAATTTTTAGTGCTGACTTATATAATTGCTATAGTGAGCAAGTGCCAGGTAACTTGAGTGCAATGTGTTACAAGTAACTAAATGCAAAAACGACAAACAGTAACTTTCTTTCAAGTGAAACAAGGAACTAGTACAGTAAGCAATGCAGATATCACTAGTGATCCACAGAAGCGCTGAGAAGCCGCGTATTAGGTGGAATTAGCTTCCAGGAAAATAACAAGCAAACAAACAACAAACATATAAACAAAGCTAGATTCAGCAGGCCTGGATCTAGTCTATGCTAGAGCAAACAAGGTGTACCAATTTCAGTAAGATACAGTTCAAATATTCAGGCACTATAAACCTTTAACCAGAAATTCCCAGCTCAGAAGGGCAGAGTCCAGCCTCTTCTCCCACAAGAGTGCAGACCACGAACCTTCTTAATGTAAAATAACTGGCCTGAAGCCCAAGTGCCTAAACCAGAACTAATACCCTTGGACACTGGGCTCTCAATCAGCAGTTCCCAACTTAGAAGGATGAAAGCTACCTGTCCTGCCACCACAGTGCTTGCCACAAACCTTCCTAATGTAAAACAACTGGTCTGAACAAGTGCTTAATCCAAAAGACTTAGAATGATAGCTACACTTTAATCAAGTTACAAACAAGCAGTAATAAATACAATTGAATACTTTAGAGAATGTCTGGATTAGTGCTCAAGTTACACAAACAAAGCTAGATCCAGCAGGCCCAAATCCAGTCTATGCCACAGCAAACAAGGCGCACCAACTTCGGTAAGAAGCAGTTCAGATATGCATGCACTATAAGCCTTTAACCAGAAATTCCCAGCTCAGAAGGGCAGAGTCCAGCCTCTCCTCAAACAAGAGTGCAGACCACGAACCCTCTTAATGTAAAATAACTGGCCTGAAAGCCCAAGTGCTTAAACCAGAATTAATACACTTTTAGAATAACAGACACTGAGCCCTCAATCAGCAGTTCCCAACCTAGAAGGATGTAAGCTACCTGTTCTGCCACAACAGTGCAGACCACAAAGCCTCTCAGTGCAAAACAACTGGTCCGAAGCCCAAGTGTTTAAACCAAAAGGCTTAGAATGAGTTACACCAAGCAGTAATAAATACAACTGAGTATTTTTAAGATGATGCAAAAGTAAAATGAAGTAGGTAGAAACACAAGTACAGTAAAAGCAGATACATTTTTTTTTTTTTTTTATCTGAACAAGTGCTGAGATCAAAGAAACAGATTTGAGTGCTGAAACTAGAAAACTGGCTAGTTATAAGAAAAAAAAAACATGCTAGAAGGCTTCCCTCAAACACCGAAGGGCTTGGGGGCTCAGAAGCCTACAAATAGTCTATACCACTTAACAGGAAAGGCAGGATATAAGCTTAATTTTTTTTGTCTGTTTCCCAGATGCTCTCTTTGTACACAGTAGGAGTGCCTGAAATCAGAATATGATCTCACTGCACTCAGTTGAGTGAGCAAATGAGATGGGCCCAGAGGCAGGCTGAGGGGCGGGCAGTTTCAAGGCCACTAAGATTAACACCAAAACAAAAACAGGGAGGGTAGGTGGGAATAACTGAAGAGCAGAATAACTGCAACTTGAGTTCAATATTCCTTCAACACAGTTTAAATCAAATTAAATACTGTATTTTTTTTAAAAAAGTGCAGATAAAGGTACTTAAATTATCTTATACGTCCAGTTGAATATAACCAAGTTCTTAGCTGGCCAAAGCTGAGGTTTTTAAGCAATAAAAATTTCACAATGCACCACTTAAAAAGGCAAGGACAGGAAATCAAAGAATGTGGCTACCCCACACCTGTAATTACTAGCAAATAACACACTAGCTTCAGTTCAAGTTACTAAAGAGCAGAATAACTGCAACTTGAGTTCAATATTCCTTCAACACAGTTTAAATTAAATTAAATACTGTATTTTTTTTTAAAAAGTGCAGATAAAGGTACTTAAATTCTCTTATACGTCCAGTTGAATATAACCAAGTTCTTAGCTGGCCAAAGCTGAGGTTTTAAGCGATAAAATTTCACAATGCACCACTTAAAAAGGCAAGGACAGGAAATCAAAGAATGTGGCTACCCCCACACCTGTAATTACTAGCAAATAACACACTAGCTTCAGTTCAAGTTACTAAATAGCAGAATAACTGCAACTTGAGTTCAATATTCCTTCAACACAGTTTAAATCAAATTAAATACTGTATTTTTTTTTTAAAAAGTGCAGATAAAGGTACTTAAATTCTCTTATACGTCCAGTTGAATATAACCAAGTTCTTAGCTGGCCAAAGCTGAGGTTTTTAAGCAATAAAAATTCACAATGCACCACTTAAAAAGGCAAGGACAGGAAATCAAAGAATGTGGCTACCCCCACACCTGTAATTACTAGCAAATAACACACTAGCTTCAGTTCAAGTTACTAAAGAGCAGAATAACTGCAACTTGAGTTCAATATTCCTTCAACACAGTTTAAATCAAATTAAATACTGTATTTTTTTAAAAAAAGTGCAGATAAAGGTACTTAAATTCTCTTATACGTCCAGTTGAATATAACCTAGTTCTTAGCTGGCCAAAGCTGAGGTTTTTAAGCAATAAAAATTTCACAATGCACCACTTAAAAAGGCAAGGACAGTAAATCAAAGAATGTGGCTACCCCCACACCTGTAATTACTAGAATATAACACACTAGCTTCAGTTCAAGTTACTAAATAGCAGAATAACTGCAACTTGAGTTCAATATTCCTTCAACACAGTTTAAATCAAATTAAATACTACATATTTTTAAAAAAAGTGCAGATAAAGGTACTTAAATTCTCTTATACGTCCAGTTGAATATAACCAAGTTCTTAGCTGGCCAAAGCTGAGGTTTTTAAGCAATAACAATTTCACAATGCACCACTTAAAAAGGCAAGGACAGGAAATCAAAGAATGTGGCTACCCCCACACCTGTAATTACTAGCAAATAACACACTAGCTTTATAATGACATCTATTAGTGCTAGGGGGTAGCATCTCTTCAAAAACATATTTTTAAGAGTTTCACATTCAAACATGAATTCAGAGTCTAGTGTGGTCATCTTAGCAACCCTTATAAGTTGACCTTTTCTTATCGCTTTTTCTGCTGAAATGGGTGGGAGCTATTGAAGTGCAATAGTGTATTGGAGTATGTGGGTTTTCTGAAGATCTTAGTTGTATATCTCCCATTTCTAAGATCCTTTGATAATTCAACATCTAAGTAGGAGATAGTATCAACCCTAAATTCAAATGTAAATTTAAGGAATGATGTAAATCCAGAAATGATATTGACAAAGTTTTCTGCTTCACTTAATCACCCCGAAAAATGATGAATATGTCATCCAAAAATGTAGTGTACCTGAAAACTTTGTCTATATATAAGGGATTCTAATTATATTGGGTGACTTCAACTACCCAAACATCGATTGGGAAAACTACTCAAGCCCAAACACCCTCGCCCAACGGTTCCTAGAATTTATAAACTCAAATGCTATGGAACAACTGGTCACCACTCCCACAAGAGGGGAAAACATATTGGATCTGGTCATCACCAACATGGGGTCTCTATGTTCCACACCAGAGGTATACCCCTCATTGGTAAGATCAGGCCATAAACAAATCTCACTGGACATCCATATTCCGTCCCCACCCCTAACCAAGGAATCCACAGTGAAGAACTTCTCAAAAGCAAACTTCACACTTCTCAAAACTGAGGTGGAATCTTTCAAAGCCCCTGGGCCAGTGGAAAATATGGCCCAAAATGCAGAATCCTTTACAAAATCATTCTATGGACACCTACAGGAATGCATGGAGCATGCTATCTCAAATAAAACCAAGACTCACTCCTCCAAAGGCAGGAGACCTGTCTAGTGGACCCTGGCCATAAATAAGGTATACAACAGAAGGAGAAAGCTACTACATGACAGAGCAAAATCCCAAAAAGGGAAGGCGTCACTGATCAGTACCAGCAAGAAACTACGATCCCTCATAAAATCATCTAAGGCCAGCTTCGAAAGAAAAATTGCACGAGACACTAAAGATAATCACAAGGCCTTCTTTAGTTATGTCAGAAACCTGGGAGGCAACTCCCAGATATGCTCTGAGTTAGTGCAGAATGACAAAAAATAAACTGAACCCACAGACATTGCCAATGTCCTGGCATAAAGGTTCAGTGCAAACATCTCCCCCCCTTCCCCCCAAAAAGAGCAAATGTCTATCTCAACAGAGTGTAGCCTTCCTGAGATCACAAATGCACAGGTGAGAGCTGCCCTCTCCAAAGCAAAAAACACGGCATCAATGGGACCAGACGGTGTCCCGGGCTGCGTCTTACATGAGCTCCAAGAAGAACTAAACCCTCATATAAAGTCACTGTTGAATCTCAGCCTTACTACAGGATATGTACCCAAGGAATGGTGTACAGCAACAGTGGTCCCACTCCACAAAGGTGGTGCCACAACAGACCCCGGAAACTATCGCCCTATAAGTCTGACTAGCCTGGTCTGCAAAGCTATGGAGCGCATCATCATGGAAATCATAAACAAGGACATTGGGAACCTCCAGACACTGGATCCTACCCAATTTGGCTTTGTTAAGGGCAGATCTTGCCTCTTGAACCTGGTCGACTTCTTTGAAACAGTTACCAAAGCCATAGATGATGGGAAGGTAGTCCACACAGCCTACCTGGACCTCACAAAGCCTTCAACACAATACCCCACTCGGACATCATAAATAAGCTCACCAGCTTAAATATCAACCCCTATGTCACAAGATGGGTTGCAAACTGGCTCAGAGATAGAACCCACATGGTCAGAATAGCAGGTGCCATGTCAGACTCTAAACCAGTTACAAGTGGTGTCCCACAAGGCTCAGTCCTGGGACCTCTCTTGTTCGGTTTATATTTCTCCGAGGTACAGGCTAACATGGGTGGACTATGGCTGACCAAGTTCGCAGATGACTGCAAACTGGGTGCCATAATCGACTCTCCGGCTGACACAAGCATCCTCCAAAAGGGTCTCACAGAGACGGATAACTGGTGCCAGAGCCATGGCCTAAAGCTAAATGCCAAAAAGTGCATAGTCATCCCCTTTGGGAAAAACAAAGTGCCCACAAATTACCACATAGGTGGTAATCCCTTAAGTACGGAAGAAATAATTAGGGACTTGGGGACCCAAGTAGATAGCAGTCTCTCCTTTGACAATCACATTGCCAAAGTGGTTAGAAAGACCTTCTATATAGCCCACCTTATCATGAAAGGGTTCACATCTAGATCAAGAGAGGTCATTGTGCCCCTCTACGCATCACTTATCAGGCCCATAATTGAGTACAATGCCCTGTTTGGGATGTACCTTACCTGACACCTGCAGGAACTGGAAAGACCCCAAAAGTATTTCACCAAGAGGATCAAGGGGCTCAAACAGATGCCCTGTGCAGTTCGGCTAAAGAAACTCCAGCTCTACTCAGTTGTGTACTGCACACTCAGAGGCGATCTGTGTCTGACGTATAAAGCCATGTCCAACCCAGAATTAATGGACATGCTTCACCTCAGGAAATCCAAATCCCTTAGAGCTATACGCTCCAGGGACTTGAACCTCAGAGCAGAAATAAATAGGACATGCTGGAGGGACAGATTCATATCCCAGAGGCTCCCCTCCCTCTGGAACAAAATCCCAATCCATGTTAGGCAGAGCCCCTCACTGACCCTCTTCAAGGGAAATATTGACGAGTGGATGGGAGATCGTAAGTTTACCCCTGGGATCTCTTCTGTGTCCCTGCTTGACAGAGGTACAGTAAACTAACCTTAACAGGGCTACCTTCCGTGACCTACTATACAGAGGCACAGTCAACTAATCTAAAAGGGTGGCAAAAGCCAAACACACTCTGGCTATGCTCATAAATGCCCTAGGGCAGATACCCTAGTATCAACCTATGAACCTAAGAATTCCTCCTCCCAATATGCCATTACATAATTAGCAAAGCTACCCCCACAGGGGGAGCCCATAGCGACACCAGTTTACAAAAAAATATTCATCATTAAAAATCTGCAAGTTATTATGTAGGGAAAGAAACTCTCTGACCCAACTGATGCCAAGGTCATGGGGGATCACTGTATAAAGATCCCTGACATCAATGGTTAGGAAGTTGTAATTGCCCTGAAAATTTAAGCTGTTTAAGGATTTTAAGAAATCCCTACAAATTTGGGATTCATTACCCAGGAACACACATGGTGAAAGGGATGTTTTAGATGTATTGAAAACACAAATGATTCAAATTTTAAAACCTGACAAAGGTGGGGGGTCTTATTTTTATGAATGGGTTTGATTATAGGAATAAAATGCTTGAGATGTTACATGCTGACACCTATTTAAAGAAATTGTATAATGTTTGGATATGCTAAGCTTGTAGATCAGAAACTTAAAAAAATTCCTGGTTAGTGAATCCCAAATATGCAGGGATTCATGGGATTTCCTAAAATCCTTAAACAGCTTAAATTTTCAGGGCAATTACAACTTTCTAACCATTGATGTCAAGGATCTTTATACAGTGATCACCCACAACCTTGGCATCAGTTGGGTCAGAGAGTTTCTTTCCCTAAAAAGGGCCCTATCATCTGAAGTGGATCTTATAGAATATTTGTTGGAAATTGTTCTACATAATAACATGCAGATTTTTAATGGTGAATATTTTTTGCAACAAACTGGTGCCGCTATGGGCTCCCCATGTGGGGGTAGCTTTGCTAATTGCGTAAAGGCAAATTGAGAGGGGGAATTCTTATTTAAGAATCCCTTATATATAGACAAAGTTTTCTGATACATTAGATTTTTGGATGACATATTCATCATCTTTCGGGGTGATTTAAGTGATGTGGAAAACTTTGTCAATACCATTTCTGGATTTACACAATTCCTTAAATTTACATTTGAATTTAGGGTTGACACTATCTCCTACTTAGATGTTGAATTATCAAAGGTTCTTATAAATGGGAGATATACAACTAAGATCTTCAAAAAACCCACATACTCCAATACACTATTGCACTTCAATAGCTCCCACCCATTTCACCAGAAAAAAAGCTGTAATAAAAGGTTAACTTGTATGGGCTGCTAGGATGACTACACTATACTCTAAATTCATGTCTGAATGTGAGACTCTTAAAAATATGTTTTTGAAGAGATGCTTACACCTAGCTCTAATAGATGTCATTATAAATGAAGTCTATGAAAAAAGAGTTAGTGGTTGGTTCAAGCCCTTACTGAATAAAACCATGGAAGAAACAATGGAATCACCCCTGAATGGGTTGTCATTTAATGGTCAGGTTGATGTTATGGTTGGGGAACCAAATAGATGCATGGTAGATGAGGTTGGTAATAACCACACGTTTAAATGTATTTCCATTTTCTCTATGGATGCTGGGTCTTTACGAGACATCCTATTGAAAAACTGGAGCATCTTGTTGGATGACCCTTTCTTCCAACAAAAAATGGGTGCTAGCCCTTGGTTGATCTTTAAAAGAGGGAATAACTTAAAGAATATGTTGAAAATAACACTAGGGCATACTCATTAAAAGTGGGAATAACAAAACGTGGCAGATGCAATTTCTGTAAATTTATTATGGTTGCTAGTTCTTTACTCTTAATAAACCAGGTTAGAGGTAAATACAACTGTGAAAGTTGTGGTATTGAGTACATTGCCTTATGCCAATGCTGCCCAGGGTTCTATACTGGGAAAACAGAGAGACACTTTAAATTGAGAGTATACGTACACCAATATAATATTGGGAAAGCCAGTACCATGAATGCTTTGGCCAAACTTGTCTCTGAGAACCCTGGGCATTCTTTCAACTATCTAATAATTGATAATGTTAGCAAGAATATTAGAGGAGGTCCTTGGCCCCTCCATTTATAGGAGCAGGAGCTTTATTGGCAGCTCAAAGATAATGCTTTTGCCAGTCCTGGTCTTAATGATTAGTGTTCTTTGAAATGTATTTTATGTTTAAAAGCTTTAGAAAGATAACTTAACACATAAATTTAAGTATAATTTCTGTGTTTAGCATATATAATTTGTATTTTTAAAATATGTATGATAGGTTGTGAACTTAATTTTATCTATTATAATAGTAATGTATATGAAGTGTTAATGGGGAGAATATGTCTTTAAATGGTTATTAGGGGAAGTGATGTCATTTTTGTTTGAATTACTTATACTGGCTTTTCATGGTTTGTTACGGTCTAATGAAGTTCTTTCATTTGGTTTGGATGAAAACTCTTACCTTGATTGTATTAACCTGTCTGGATTATTAGTTGATTTTTCATGGATAAACTATGGATGTACCTTTGATTAACCTTGCCTTGAGTCTTTTTTTGTAAAATCTAGCAATTAACTCTGGTCTCAAAACAACAGAAGGAATTCCTTAGTCCAGACATTCTGTCTCTGAGCTTTGAGATCAAACAGTCATAAAATGCTTTACTTTATCAGCTTTATTCCAGCAGAGTGTACTGTGGTTACATTTTTGAAGTTCAATATTTAACATAGTTTTCTTTACAATTGTGAAACAAAAAGTGGATTTTATTAATATTTACAATGACATAGAATTATCTACAAAATTCTGTGTAATTGGGCTGTTAGCCTTTCAGTTTTTCATACTTCTCCCCTCCCCCCAAGAACTCAAGCTAGATTTTGAAGTGTCTCTTGAGAAATGTTGCTTAAGAGGGTAGGTCTATCTGAATATACCTTACCCCATTCCCTGTCTTGAGAACCCATCTGCACTGGCGTTGCTAACCCCACTGCAGTGCTGCACTGACATACCACATACTTGCAACTCTAGGCTGCATCTCAGAAACTTGGCATTTTGCTGGCTGTCTCAGTGTAACAATGTTAGGGAAGTGTGATCTGTAACAACAGTGAATTTTCTTCCATACAGATAAGGCTGAAGTTTCTGCTGTGCCCACACTATGGCTAGACATTCCTTTTCTACAGCTGCATAACATTCCTCACTGAGTTGGAGCCTACGACTGAGATAAACCACTGGGTGCTCTTCTCCCTCTGACGAAATCTGGCTAAATACAGCCCTCACCCCATAGTTGAAGCATCCACCTGCACAGCAAATTATTTGCTGTAATCTGGGCTGGCTATCACAGGGGGTCCTTTCAAAGCTTTTTTAAGCTTCTGGAATTCCTGCTCACATGCTGTGGTCCACACTACCTTATCTGGCCTATTTTCCCTTGTCTTGACTGTGAGAGGGGCTGCTATGGTACTATGACTGGGGACGGACTTTCTGTAGTACCCTGCTGTCCCTAAGAATGCCCTCACCTGCTTTTTGTTAACAGATGCAGGTCATGACTGAATGACTTCCACTTTGGCAGGTTCTGGCCTGATTTTACCACTCCCCACATAATGCCCCAGGTAGGAGACCTCTGCCATACCCACCTTATATTTGCTTGGGTTAGTGGTCAACCCTGCTCTCTGTAGTCTGCCCAGCACCTCCCTGACATGTTGAAGGTGGTCTTGCCAGGAATGGCTGTAGATGGCAATATCATCAAGGTAAGCAAGGGAAAATTCTCCTGTTCCTGCTAGGATATGGTCTACCAGCCTATGGAAAGTTGCTGGGGCATTTTTCATCTCAAAGGGCATCTTTGTATACTCATACAAGCCAAAAGGAGTTACAAAGGCTGACCTCTCTCTAGCACTGGCAGTCAAGGGCATCTGCCAGTAACCCATGGTGAGATCAATGGTTGTAAGATACTTAGCCCCACCCAGCTGCTGTAGGGCCTCATTTGTCCTAGTCATGTGGTTATCATCTGACTCTGTATGACTATTTAATTTCCTGTAGTCCACACAGAACCTAGTGCTGCCATCCTTCTTTGGCACCAGCACCACTGGGGAGGCCCAGGGACTGTTGGACTGTTGAATTACCCCTAGTTCTAACATCACCTGTATCTCCTCCTTCAAAGTCTGTTTGATTCTCTCAGGCACCCTATAAGGGGCCTGCCTGATAGGCCTTTGGGGTCCTGTATCCACCTGGTGCTGTTCCACGCGGTTGCATCCTGGTTTCCCAGTGAACATGTCCCCAAACTCCTGTAACACTGCTTGGATTTCTCAAACCTGGATAGGAGATAGCTGCGGGGACATTACTACCCCTTCCATTGAGGTGCCAGTCCGAGCCTCACTGAGGAGATCAGTCACCAGATCTCCCTCAGACTCCTCCTGCAATCCACTGCAAATGCTCTGCACATAGGCCTTCCTATCATGGTAAGGCTTCATCATGTTAACATGGTACAGTTTATGCTCCTGCCTCCTGCCTAGCAGTTCCATCATGTAGTTAAAATCACTTACCTTTCATATCACCTTGTAGGGTCCTTCCCAAGCTTCTTGCAGCTTGTTGTGTCTGACAGGAATGAGAACCATTACCTGCTGCCCTACAGCATACTCTCTAGCTCGAGCATTCCTGTCATACCAGACCATTTTCTGTTGTTGGGCATCTGCCAGGGTCTCCTGGGCCAAGCCCATGAGTTCCCTGAGCCTTGTCCTGAGGTTTAGGACCTATGCCACAACAGACTCCTTGTGAGATTCACACTCACTTTCCCAGTCATCTCAAATTAAATCTAGAGGACTACTCACCCTATGCCCATACAACTCAAAGGGCAAAAAACCTCTGGATTCCTGGGGAACCTCACTGTAAGCAAACTACAGATGGGGCAAATATTTGTCCCACTTCCTCTTAAACTGGCCTGCAAATGACCGTAGCCTGGACTTGATTGTAGAGTTTAACCTCTCAACAAGACCATTAGTCTGGGGATGGTAGGGGGTGTATTCAGGTGGTTCACCTCACAGTACTTCCACAGACAAGCCAGCAGGTCTGACATAAAATTGCCACCTCTGTCATTCAGTATTTCTTTTGGGAAACCAACCCTGCTGAAAATCTCTAACAAAGCATTTATCACCTTTTCTGCCTCAATGGAGGACAAAGCCACTGTCTCAGGGTATCTTGTAGCATAATCCACTACCACTAGGATATATGTTTTCCATGTGGAATGTGGGGTACTTAGAGGTTCCCACAATATCCATAGCTACCCTCTGAAATGGCTCCTCAATCACAGGCAAAGGCATCAAAGAAACTCTCACATTGTCTCTTGCCTTGCCTACCTTTTGGCACTGCTCAAAGGTCCTGCAATACCCTGTTACATTTTTGGAAATTCCAGGCTGATAGAATTCCTGCATAATACATCTCTGCTGTGGCTAGAAACACCAGATGGTAGGCTCTGGGCACTATCAACTGCTGTATTCTCTCACCTTCTAGCCATCCCTCAGGGGTTCACTCTCTATACAGTAACTGTTTATCCCAGTATACATATTCTCCCCCCTCTGTTGAGAATCAGGTGCCTCACTAGTTACCTTCCTCAGGCCTTGTAATGTAGGGTCTGAGAGGTGAGCCTGTCTCAACTCTCTCTTTGTAACCCTTCCCATCTCCCCTTCCACAGGAAGTCGGGTATCTTCTGACAGTGGTGCCTCACTGTCAGCCTGGCTACTACTACTCACCTCAAACTTTGCAGTCACTCTATCCAAGGGAACATCAGTACCCACAAGCAGCTATGGATCACCTTCAGTCTCACTACTTCAAGGTAGCCCCCTCCCTGAAGTAACCACCTCACCAGTCCTAGCTGCAAGTGTGCAGTCTGACTGGATCTCCTCCAGGCTACCAGACCCACATGCTTGTCTCCAAGCCTGACTGCATGTAACTGCATTAACCCATGTACTGCCTTATCAAAATCCTTCCCTATCAGGACATCTGCAGGATGGTAGTTTGGTACCCCTGTTGTTTCAAGGCAACCTACTTTTGGCATTTTGTCTTTCCCACTTACTGGCTCCCTCACCTCTTTTTCCCACCTTGCCTCTGTTGACATCTATATGCCACATGGCCCTACTGGTTGCATTCTAAACATTTAATCATAGGTCCTGGACATATACCTGGACCAATGGCTTCCCCTGCTACTGGAAGATTCTGTTGGGGCAGTCTGGGCTGTCCACCATGGGCTCATTTAGACCTATGAGCAGTACTGGGGGTCCCTTTCTTATGCATGGATGCCCTGCTTGCTAGGTATAGGTCTCCCTTCTTCCCCAATACATCTGAAGTAGCACATTGTCTATCAGCTAACCAGATCCTCATGTCCTCAGGCAAAGTAGTAAGGGCTTGTTCCCTTACCAAAAGGTATGCCATCCCTTCAAAAGGGGTGACCTGGCATCCACTCACCCACCTATGAAAATAAGTGCTTAGTTCAGCAACATATTCACAAACACTTTCATCTGCCTTGCGTCTATGCTCACAAAACTTTTTCCTTTAAGCTTCAGGTGTTAGCTTACAAAATTCTAACAGACAATTCTTTACAACAGTATAATCAAAAAATTAATGATCAGATAATTTAGACAGCACAGTTATAGCTTTACCATGGAGTAAGGGGGTCAGGAACCGTACCCAGAGCCTTTGGTCAACATCATACTGTTTACATACCCTCTCAAACATATGAATGAAACTCTCAAAATTATCCCCCTCTGTAAACTGTGGAAGCAATTTACTGACCTTTTGTGCTTCTGAGGTCCAGTTACTCCCTTCCCCATTACCTCCATGACTCTGGTGAAGAGTCAGCATCTCCTTCTCGTGTTGCCTCTGCTCTCCTTCTCCTCTGCTTCTAGGCGTAGCAGCTTCTCATTCACCTCAGCCTGTAGACACCTCTGTCTCTCTCTTCTATTTCCAAATGCCTGGCCTCCAACTCAAGTCTCTTTAGCTCCAGATGAATTTTTAAGTCCTCTGCACAAAGGTTGAGCTGTCCATTCTCTGATTGTTGTATATCTCCACAACCAGTGTGATCATCCTCCTGATTGCTGTTTTCTGATGCAGCTGTGACCAAAGCTGCAATCATGTCTTCCTTAATTCTTCCTTAGTCAGGTTTCCATGCAACAGCCCCTTAGCCTGGCACATCTCAGCCAAATGGCTCCTTGTCACCTTGACATACTCTTCTGCTGACATGCTTGCCTGCTCTCCTTGACTAACTAAGCTAACAAAATAAATAAAACAGTTGTGATATGAACTGCATGGCTGATTTAAAGTACAAAAACACCTTCAGTGATCTCTGTACACAAGCTGCAAAAATTCACTATCCACACCTCTACAAGCCAATTGCCAACCAATTAATATGTGGTGTGGGTATCCAACCACTGCCAAACAACTAATATGTGATGCCCGTGCACTGACCCAGTAGTCAAGGAGCCTCAATCCGCACTACTAGCACAGTGTGGGGCTTCCACATTATGAGGGTAAAAAATGGCTTCAGAAAGCAACCATTAGTTTTAAAGTACATAAAGCACTTTTCATTTAATAAAATGAAACTTCTTCAGATGCAAACATTCATGGTACAAGTTTCAGTTAAATAAAATACCAGGGAGTGCTCAAGCATTGTTTTGCTAGTTGCCATGCGATCGTTTACATCCCCTAACTGAAGCAGATGGGACCTCAGTTTAACATCTCATCTGAAAGACAACACACTTAGGAGTACAGCACCTCCACCTTTATGCTGCACTGCAATATTTGCAGTTGATCTGCCTGGTGTGGGAGTAGAATCCACAGCCTTCTGCACCAAAGCTGAGTGTGTTACTTGTTACACCACTAATTGAAGATTATCTTCTGCTTTTCTGCCTATGTGCCCAAATTATCTTAATCTGTTCTCTTTGACCTTCTTTGCAATTGGATCTACTTTGGCTTCTGCTGTGATGTCCACATTTCTTCATCTGTCTCATAGTGTACTTTGACCTCCTCATTGAGACTTCCCCTCTACTCATCCACCCTTCCCAGATGCTTGAAGCTGCTAACCTGTTCCATTATTTTCCCTTCTATCTTAATTCTCAGCTTCTGTTTTCCCCATTTACTTCATTGCAACTGTTTTATCTGTACTCAGTTTCATCCCATGTACCATCAGTTTTACATTCCATTCCCCTATATTTTTCTGAAGTTCTTGCTCAGTGTCTGCCTGCAATGCCATATCATCTGCATACAGCAACTTTGGTGATCTGTCCCCTCTGAACTGTTTGCTAATGTAGTCCATCAACAGTATGAACAGCAGTGGGCTCAGAGCTGAACCCTGATGCACACCCACTCTCACTGGAAACCCTTCTTTGAGACTGAACACTATTTGTACTTCAATTATTTCATCCTTGCAAGTAGCCTGCACTAATTCTACCATTTTTTCTGGGGCTGTGAACCACCACAGGACTGCCCACATCAGCATTCTTGTGACCTTGTAAAATGCTTTCCCCAAGTCTCTTTCTTCCTCTTTAGCTTCTTCTCAAATTTCTGTCTCACTGCAAACTTCAAGTTAGTTGTGCTCCATCCTGATCTGAATCTGACTTGCTCATCTCCCATTTTGCATTCTACTACCCTGCGCATTTGATTATTAATCACCCTCCCCAGAATTTTCATGCAGTGTAACAGGAGTTTGATAGCTCTGTACTAACCACATTTATGGATGTCCACTTTGTTCTTGTACACTGGCACTAGTATGTTTATTCTCCAGTCATGTGGGTTAGGCCTTTCTCTCCATAGTGCTATAAGTACCCGCAGGAGCCATTTCTCCCCTGTCTCACCCAACATCTTGATCATATCTGCTGTGACTTCATCTGAGCCTGCTGCTTTCCCTGAGTTCATTTTCCTTAGTGCTGTTCTTACTTCTTCTAAGGTGGGATCCTCTTCTTCTTTCATCATAGGCTGTGTCTAGTGCAGTACAGCCTCTGTGGGATTTTTTCATTCAGAGGTTGCTAGAAGTACTTCTTCCATCTGCCTTTGATATCCTGTGGACTGGTGAGCAGGTTGTTGCTGGCATCCTTTTATGAAGGGTGTCTGATGACTATCTTCATTATCTTTTTATCTTAGCCTTGTAACCTGTTAGGGCTTCTTTCCACCATCTAACAGAAGCTGGTGGAGCACTTCTGATGCTTTGTTCTTTGCTATTGCAACACCTCTCTTAGCCTCTGTGCTAGACAACCAGTATTCCTTCATAGCCTGGTCCATCTTTTCTACATCTCACATTTTCTTGCACTCCTCTTTTCTTTGGATGACTTCCAGGGCTTCTGCATTCCGCCACCAGCTTTCCTTGTATACCTTATTTCCATACCTGGCTCAGCCACATATCTGTTCTGCAGGTCTCACACATGCTGTTTTGAGGTGCTGCCATTCTTCTTCAACTCCGATAATTCATCTTCTTCCTGAGGTGCTAGAACCCTGGGTAGTAATTCCTTGAAGTCTTGTGCTTTCTCTCCAGTCAACTTCCAGGTCTGTTGACCCTAGAGCCTTTTCTGATCACTGCTTGCAAATGATTGTGGCAATCAGTGGTCCATGCTGTGGACTGACCATTTCACTGGCGATGTTTTTGCACTCGCTGATTCTAGCCCAGTGCCCTTTCTTTACTAGGAGGAAGTCTACAGGAGTTGTATTTGGCCACTCATGTATGTGATCTTGTGACTGTCTGTTGTGCTGAACCATGCTTTGGCCACCATCACACCATTTTGTCAGACAGAACTCTGGAATGACCTCTCCTTCTTTATTCCTGTGGCCCCACCCATGTGGAACGAGGCAGTCCTCATTATTTTCTGTCTCTCCTAATATGTGCATTCAGGTCACCCATCATCAACACCATTTCACATCATGCTTTATCTAGTAGATCTTGCAATTGCTTTCAGAATGCACTCTTGTCCTCACTATCACAACTTTGTAGTGGGGCCACTAGGCAGAGATTATTAATAGTGCCATCCTTACACTGGTGGCTAGCCCTGACATGGTGCTCATCTGCACACTATAAGTCATGCACAAAATGCTTGGTCTGTTCAACTCTTCCCCTATAGGCACCATATGGAGTCTGTGCTGATGCCCACAACTTCATTTGTGGGTGAGTTTGAGGTGGAAACATGTAACATGATTCTTTTTTGGGGAAGGAAATTCACAGAGGCATAGAAAAAACATGTAAACTCAATACAGGGATTTGACAGCAGTGAGGATCAAACCTTGTATTTTATGCATGGACTGCAAAGACTTTTAACTGTTATACCAAATGGTCTTTTTTGCTAAATCATTTTCTACTTTCCTACATGACTGATCCATTATAATCTGTTATTCCTGACCTTTTCTGCATTTAAGGTAATTTTGGCTTTCTACACTGATACCCTCATTATGTTGTCAGCCTCACAGTGTGTATCCTGCTATGTTTCTCAGGTAATTTATCTTCATCACCTCGAACTTTCTCATCTGCTGGTCACAAAAAAGCACTGGTTACACTACTGTTTCTTATACCTAACTTATCAACTGCATCTCCAGAGAGTCTTGCTTTGACCTCCTCATTCTGACTTCCCTTCTCCTCATCCACTCCACTCCTTCCAAAAACTTGACCCTATTTGTCTGTTTCACTGTTTTTTCTTCTATCTCATTTTTTCAGCTTCTTGATTCCTGTATTTACTGCCATGACCACTGTCTTGTCCGTACTCCATTTTATCACCTGTACTTTCAGTTTTGCATACCAGTCGTCTCTTATTTGCTGAAGTTCCTGTTCAGAGGCTGCTAGTATTGGTACATCATCTGCATAAAGCACCTTTATTGATCTCTCCCCTCCATCGTGTTTGCTAATTTGAACCATTACAAAAACTGCTCAAATTAGGTGCCTTAGATCTTATTATTACTGTCTCTAAATGCTGAAATGTCTACTTAAGACTCATTATCAACTGTTTCTTCTCCAGTATCTCTGTCACTGCAAGCAGCAGCTCAAATATTTGAGTTAAATGTTGAAAAGCAAACTACCTCTGTAAGTGCACTGCTGATTTTACAGTTCAACAAAAAGTAAAAGCAATGCTGAAAAGAAATCAGCAAAGTCAAAAATACTACTGTGATAAAAACAGAAATAATGTCAGATTCTCAGACTGGAAATGAGTATAAATACAAAATCCATCCCAAAGTTCACAGCCTGAAGCAGATTTTATTGGTAAAGCAACCAAACAAAGATTGTGTGTTGTTTAAGTGGGTGTAAAGTTGTATAGAAGGAATTGTATGTATTTGTTCTATTCCAAAATGGAGAGCAGATGTCCAGCCACAGCGTTTCTATCAAGTGCTCCATGTCTGGAAGACTGCTGAAGAAACAAGACCGATCTAGAAACCATTACAAATTGATCACAGTTATAGAGACTAGACTGTCTTTTAAGATGTGTACAGAAGGTATGCTGATGAAGAAAGCCCCCAACATTCTTAGGAGAGATGTAAGTTTAATTTGAAATTATCAGTGTAGTGTAATGCATGCTACCTGATAGGTATGTTGTTTGCCTAAAAGAGGTATAATGTGTGTATAGTTTCAACTAGAAAAATATTTACAGGAAGGTGAATGCTATAGAAAGTTCATTCTGAATATGGACTTCATGGAAGTCAGAAGCCCATATACAGTGTCTGTATTGTTCATCAGCAGTTCTGACAAACTTTCATTGCAAATACCTTCAATATATTGTGCACCCTCTCTGCTATGCTAAATGTATATTTTAAATTTCTTTATTATGGAGAGTTGGTAAAGGTGGACGAGTTTAAGTACTTGGTTTCAACAGTTCAGAGTAATGGTGAATGTGGAAGAGAGGTGAAGAAGAGAGTACAGGCAGGGTGGAATGGGTGGAGAAGAGTGTCAGGAGTGATTTGTGACAGACAGGTACCAGTTAAAGTGAAAGGGGAGGTCTACAAGACAGTAGTGAGACAAGCTATGTTACATGGGTTGGAGACAGTGGCATTGACAAAAAGGCAGGAGTCAGAGCTGGATGTGGCAGAGTTAAAGATGTTAAGATTTGCACTCAGTGTGAGTAGGATGGATAGGATTAGGAATCAGTATATTAGAGGGTCAGCTCATGTTGGACAATTTGGAGACAAAGCAAGAGAGAGACGAGATTGCGTTGATTTGGACATGTGCTGAGGAAGGATGCTGGGTATATTGGGAAAAAGATGCAAAGGATGGAGCTGCCAGGTAAGAGGAAAAGAGGAAGGCCTAAGATAAGGTTTATGGACGTGGTAAGAGAGGACATGCAGGTGGTTGGTGTGACAGAGCAAGATGCAGAGGATAGGAAGAAATGGAAAGAGATGATCCACTGTGGCGACCCCTAACGGGAAAAGCCGAAAGATGATGATGATAATGATGATGATCATGGTGTGTACTGTGTTGTTACTCTAAATATTTTTGGACTACTTTGTTATAGTTTTGTACTGTATTGTTATTATAAATTCTGCCATGCTATTATTTATAAAGTTTCATGTCTCTTCATGGAGCTTTTCTCCTCAGGCCTCCACTGAAAATGGACTGTTCTTGGCCCAGTGGACTGTCCCAGTAAACAAATGACATTAAATAAATAAACAAACAAATAAATAAATATGCCACAACTTTTGAGGGAAAATGTTGAATTTCTTTGCATGTCTTTGATTTGTAGAGATACTTCTCCCTGAAAGCAGCATACAAGGAAATGAACATAGGAATAATGCAAGACATGAGTGGGAATTAAAAAAAAAAAGGTATCTTTGTATTAAATAGTTAGCTGTTAACAGGTTAGTGGGCACCTGTGCGATTCTTCCTTAGCCCTACCCACTGTTAATGTGTTTGAAATCACAAGAGGAAAGGTGATGTTGTTTTATTACAGATTTGACTCGTACAATCAGAAATGTGAGGCAGAAAATTCTACAGTAAGATGAAGAAGTTTTAGTCCTTTTCATCCTTTTGCCATATTGTAAAGAGAATAATCTGAAAATTCCCTTTAGAATTACTTTTATCTGTCACAGGATTCATTCACAGAATTCACAGGAGTACAATCTGTTCTTATAACAATCAACGTGTGCCAATACCTGCCCCAAGAAGCCTCAAGAAGGGCTAGACCCAATTAGTCCCAGAGTAAATTTCAGGGTACCCATCCATTTATCCAGGTTCAATCTGAAGGATGATAATCACACTGCTAGAATGGAGAGGCCTTCATAATGAGCCTGCCTTGCATTCTATTTATCTGCAGGTGAAAATTTAGTTCCCTGGTTTTGGTGTTTGGTAAGGTACTACACTTTCAGAGATGCATGAGATTAAGGACAACAAGTTCTCTATAGGAGTGTTACAAACCACTCCTCAAGAATCTATAAAATACTATTGGTAGCTCCGGGTCTGTAAGCCTGAAATCTTCTCACTTAGGGACTTCTAGAGTTTATCTAGTTGTGTGATATTTTGAATGAGTTACTTCCCAAATGGGGAATTACACTATATAACTGGACTAATCATTGCTGAATATCAGAGAAAATTTGCATCCTTAGATCTGGGTGATGTACATTTGACTAATAATTGTGCGAAGTGGAAGGATTTTTTGACTATATTTGCCTCATGATGCGTGAATGAAAGGGAGCTGTCAGCCCAGGTACCAAGATCCCTGACTACATTTTCATTTACTAATGGAGTATTGTCTACTGTTTATTTAGAGTAGGGGCTGTTTGCCAAGCAGAATGTTACTACACTTTTTTGTATTTAGTTGAGCCCGTTTTCAATTCTCCAGGTATTAACTATGGTGGAACTTTCTGAAGGGTACAGGAGTTAGAGGGGGGTTTACAATAGCATCCAGTTTACAGTTATCTGCAGATGTAGTTGACAAGACATCCTGGTCTTGCTTTGGAGATCAGCGAAGTAAATGATGAAAAGAAGGGAGTGCCAGCACAGAGCCCTGGGGGACTCCCTAGTTACCTGCTTAATTCCAGCTGAGTTACCTGCCACATAAACTATGTGGGTTCTGTATTTTAGCCAGTTTGCTTGTCCATCTTACTACGTAAGGCTGTATAGTAAAAGCGTTTCACTTATTTACAGTGCCTGCATGGGAGGTGGTGTCAAACTCTTTGGCTAGTTCAAGATAATGTGTGAGCAGAATCGCTATTGTCAAAAGCCTGTGTAACACGTGGTAGATGCAGAAATGCAACTTGAAATTGACATGTATTGTCATTATCCTTTACAAATTGTATTTTTATATACATTTTTGGGTTTCTACTCATGTTAAAATTTGCTTTAATTTGGTTTAACCATTTGGAAATATAATTTTTGACATCCTTATAATGCTACTATAGACTGAAACTTCGCTGTGTGAAGTTTCAGTTTACAGATTTTATCTTTCCAGTGTTCAGCCCATAGGATTTTTTTGCCTCTGCAGTTGTAATTCTGTGGTGTGCTGGTAGTAATTCTGTGTGTAGATTTTCCTCTTTGATGCTGAATGACTCCCTTGTTTAAGTAAGAGAGTTGCTTCCCACAACAAACACACACACACACACACACACACACACACACACACACACACACACACACACACACACACCATACATGGGGAGTGCAGTGGATTTGCTCTTTTGCAAAAATTTTTTTTGCTTTCAAATGGCTTCAGCCTTGGTTACTTATAACTTGGGAAGACATTGTGGGAGGTACTGTAGGGTAATATTTTACCTATGCACAGGTATCTATTATTTATCAAAAACAGTTGTAAGTGCATCTGTCATAGTCTACCTCTGTTTCTCTTTAGATATGTGTATTTTTCTGTCTCTTATTTTGTCTGTTTACCTCTTTGTGTGTCTTAATCTGCCTTTCTTGTTCTGTGTCTGTGTATGTTGATGTTTCATTTTCTTTTTCTCTGTTTACCTCTCTTTTTATCTGTCTGTCTGTATCATGCTTTCTCTTTGTCTGCCTGACTCTGCATCTCTTTCCATGTGTATTTCTGTGTCTGAGTGTGTGTGTGTGTGTGTGTGTGTGTGTGTGTGTGTGTGTGTGTGTGTGTGTGTGCGTGTGTTGCTGTCTGTCTCCCCCCCCCCCCTGTTAAACTTTTTTGACTTTTTCTATTTCTACTAATTCATCTCTTTCAGAAAGCTGGTGTTAAGTATTAACATTTTTTGGAAGAAGGTCACAGATATTTTAGTTTTTCTGTAGCTTAATAACAGTGAAGTCACTATTGTGGTAGTGCTCACTTACGTTTCTTGATGGTGCCCAGAATGGGGTAGATACTTACTGTTCATATATGTCCTGTGCATCTCAGAGCAGGGCAGTATATTCTCAGCATGTTTATAACGACTAACTCTAACAGATTTGATTATTTATTTTATATGCCAAGTAAAGTAACGTTTCCAGGCAGCTCAGCAGTGAGGTAGACGATGTAGTACTAGTTAATAAATTTATTTTATTCCACAACAGGAAAAGATGAATAAAACTGAGTATTTAAACAGGTCCAAATGAAGCTAAAATCCTAACAGTTCAGGAACAAACATAGAACACAAGCGCTTTTGCTCGGAATATTCCGAGCTTTCTCAAGTGAATCAATTAATTTGCTTACAATCAGTGTTTAAATACACATACAAAATGAGTTAATTAATTTCTATCTGCAGCATTAAAGTAACAGTTGCTATTTGCTTAAAAACCAACCTCAAGGGTTCAATTAGGTTAAATGAATAAATAAATATTCATATGCAATCCAAGTACTGGATGCTACATTGTACATTAAAGGTCGTTCAAACATATAGCTCACATATTTTGTGTGTAATTTAAAAAATTGTAAATACATTAAACACCAAATGGTTCAAAATAAAACCTCTCATTCATTGTTTTGCTAAGCGTGCTGCAATCAATGTGTTTAAAACTACTATCATCCTTCCCAAATATCAGTTCTTGTGAGAACCAAAATATTAAAAAATGTTAAAAAAGGGGAAAAAATGCTCTAAAAAGTTGAAAGGTATTCTAAAAAAATTTTTAAAAACAGACAATGGGAGATTGGGAATTTCACCAAAAAAGGAAACTGTGCAAAACTAAAAATGAGCTAAAAAATCTCCAGTAAAACCGTGTCATAGCCTAGCCCTTCTTAGTCTTAGTACCGAACTAATACTTATAGTGTCATTTAGTCCAGGTGGCTTTCCTGCATCCAACCTCAATTGCCACATAAGCTCCCTGTATTCAATGGTGGCCTCCCAATCCCCTCCCCTAACATCAGGGGTGACCTGCTCAAGCACTGTGAACTTCAATTTGAAGTTGGGGCAGCTGAGGGAATGCTTGTAAAAAGCATTGTTTTCTTTCTTCTTTTCTATATCATAAAAATGCTCATAAAGCCTCTTTCTGAATAGTTAAGGGGCAGTTAATCAGGGCCTGCAGGATGTGTAGTAAGTCTGAAGATTTTAATAAAGAAATATTAACGTTACATTCCATGTTTCTTAAACGTGGTTACCCCTTGGATTTATTGACAACTTTATCAGCGGAAGTTTGGGCGCTAAGGGATTCCTCCTATGCACCACTGCTTGGTAAAAGTTCAACCAATTTAGTTCCATCTTTGGTACCAAGTGTGGACCAACTAGGTAATAATTTTATTTACACATTTTCTAACAATTCTTTTGAAATAGAAAATGTGATTTCAAAATATTGGTCAATCCTTACATCCCACGAGGACCTTAAACATAACCTCCCCATTAAACCAAAATTTATTAGGAAGAGAGGTATGAATCTCAAAGAGCTGTTTGAGAGGAGACCACAGATATATGGGAATAGAAAATAACTTCATAGAGGGACCTATAAATGCGGAGCTTGTACTCAGTGTCATGCAGTTCTGAATGAACCTAATTTATACCTCAAATCAAGAAAATTTAACATTCAACCGCACAGTTCTTTCTCTTGTGGTACCAAGGGGGTTGTTTAGCTAGGCCTATGTATGACCTGCTCAAGTTTTTATATAGGGAAAACTGAAAGGGAATTCAGAAAGAGACTTTATGAGCATTTTTATGGTATAGAAAAGAAGAAAGAAAACAATGCTTTTTACAAGCATTCCCTCAGCTGCCCCAACTTCAAATTGAAGTTCACAGTGCTTGAGCAGGTCACCCCTGATGTTAGGGGAGGGGACTGGGAGGCCACCCTTGAATACAGGGAGCTTGTGTGGCAATTGAGGTTGGATGCAGAAAAGCCACCTGGACTAAATTACACTATAAGTATTAGTTCGGTACTAAGACTAAGAAGGGCTAGGCTATGACACTGTTTTACTGGAGATTTTTTAGCTCATTTTTAGTTTTGCACAGTTTCCTTTTTTTGGTGAAATTCCCAATCTCCCATTGTCTGTTTTTAAAAAAAATTTTAGAATACCTTTCAACTTTTTAGAGTATTTTTCCTTTTTAATATTTTTTAATATTTTGGTTCTCACAAGAACTGACATTTGGGAAGGATGATAGTAGTTTTAAACACATTGATTGCAGCACGCTTAGCAAAACAATGAACGAGAGGTTTTATTTTTTGAACCATTTGGTGTTTAATGTATTTATAATTTTTAAATTGCACACAAAATATGTGAGCTACATGCTTGAACGACCTTTAATGTACAATGTAGCATCCAGTATTTGGACTGCACATGAATATTTATTTATTCATTTAACCTAATTGAACCCTTGAAGTTGTTTTTTAAGTAAATAGCAACTGTTACTTTAATGCTGCGGATAGAAATTAATTAACTCATTTTGTATGGGTATTTAAATGCTGAATGTAAGCAAATTAATTGATTCACTTGAGAAAGCTCGGAATATTCCGAGCGAAAGCGCTTGTGTTCTACGTTTGTTCCTGAACTGTTTGGATTTTAGCTTCATTTGGACCTGTTTAAATATTCAGTTTTATTCATCTTTTCCTGTTGTGGAATAAAAGAAATTTATTAACTAGTACTACATCGTCTACCTCACTGCTGAGCTGCCTGGAAACGTTACTTTACTTGGTCTTGTTTACTGCTTTATTTTTGCTATTTTATATGCCAGTATAACATGGGTTGCCACACATCTGAGTGTGAGTAGGAAGTAACATGTGTGCCTATATATTTAAAGACCCATTTAGCTTAGTAACTCAGTGAATGACAGAACCTATAAGTTCAGTTAATATCATGTATACATTTGTTTTCTAGCAGCTCCTTCTTCAGCTACTATAACTGTGATCAAGAACTCCACCAGTGTGACACAAGGGCGGTCTGCCTACCTACTAGTCAAAGTCTTTTATCCTAAAACTTCCTACATCCTTTCTTGGCACTTTGAGGGATATAGTCAGGAAATTGTCCAATTCAGTTCAAAATCTGCACCACAGTACAGTAAGATGTGTCAGAATAGGGCCTGGCTGTACACACAGAATGGGACCCTGAGGCTGGACAACACTGAACTGAGTGATATCGGAAGATACACAGTGAGACTTTATGATGGAGGAAGCATAAACATTTCTTCTATGGTACAGCTGAAGGTTTCTGGTAAGTCATTGTTTTTAAAAACATTTTCAGTTTAAAAGGAAAAAAAGTTACTGCTGTAGGGATAACACAAAGGAGTTCCTGAATAGAATTTAATTTAATAGTAGAACAAGCTACATTCTGATTTGCTGATTTTAGCAGGTACACCGCTATTTGAAGGGGGCAGTGTGATACCCTTTTTGGGTCTTTGCATCTTAAAGTCTACAGTTATTTTTGTCATTTGATACAGCAGGAAAGCGGAGAAGTTAATAAATGTGATTCATTTTCAACAAGAACTCGACATCAGTGTTTTTAATTGTATGTGTCTGTCCCCCATTTTTTAGTGGTGATTTAGTCCTCCTTGTGGGTGGCTTTCTATAAAAGTTACTACTCTGTTAGCTGAATGTTGGAATGCCCTCTACTGAAAAACATAGCTGATAGATCAGAATTTTCATAGATGGGGGCCAGGAGCATAGACTCATGGAAGGCATTTGTTAGAAGGAACAGGAAAACTGAAGATTGCTGGATTCCATTAACAAGCTATAATGCCCAACAGGGTATGTGTTATTGTGGAAAATAACACCCACCCAGGGGTGTTCTGAGGCATGATACAACAGGTGGAGGGCCTCTACACCCTTATTTCTACAATAACAAATACCCCGGAGGGCATTATTGCACTTAGAGAATGGGCTGTCTGCAAAATTGTTGTGTTTTACTTGCATATTATTATTTTTTATTAATATATTTTTATATATTTTTGCTGTAAAATAGTTCTTCTGCCTAATGTTTCATGGTTGCTGTAGTATATATAAATGGTGTTTGGAAGAAACATTTTACATCCAAAATATAACATTTAAAAATGTATAATATTTACATTATTTTTGGTCCCTTACTCCCAAAATGTGTAGTTTGCTGCCAGTCATTGGGATTGAAGTCACTGAATAATGACATAGATTTGACTTTTAGACTTGTATTTCTTTCAGAAAATTCATGCTAACACAAATCCTGTTATGTAAGCAACTTTGTAATTTTATAAGAGCAATAATTAAAACCTGTTTCTGTTTTTGAGCCTTTGTTCCCCCTTTATTTAAGCTTTTTACACATTTCTTGAGCAAAGCGGTCGAGTGGTATGCAAACCTCTTTACTGCTGTGACCAGTGATGAATCAATCTCACTCCTTCTCTCACGCACACTCTGTGCTCTTCAGAAAATGCATGTCAACATGAATCCCATTATTTAAGCAATTTTGTCATTTTATAAGAGCAATAATCAAAAAATCTGTTCCTATTTTTCAGCCTTTGTCCACCCCACTTTATTTTAGGTTTTATCCAGATTTCTTCAGCTCCAAGGTCAAGAGGTATGCAAACCTCTTTACAGCTGCTGCCAGTGGTAATTCTTGCTCTCTCTCTCTTACTCTCTCTCTCTCTCTCTCTCTCACACACACACACACACACACACACACACACACACACACACACACACACACACACACACACACTTCTGCTTCAGAAAATGCATGCCAACACAAATCCTAATATTCAAGTAACATTGTGACCTTGTGACAGCAATGTTTAAAATATGTTCATATTTTGAGCCTTTGTCCCTCGTTTATTTTAGGCTTATCCAGATACCTTGAGCTTAGAGGTCGAGAGGTATGCAGACCTCTTAACTGCTGCTGCTGCTGTTGCTGTTCGATTGTCTCCCTTTTCACTCTCTGTCTCTTTATCTCTCTCTCTCACACACACACACACACACACACACACACACACACACACACACACACACATATGCACAGAGTCCCTTCTGCTTTCATGCACACATTCACTCACACATGCAGACAGAAACATAAATGCACACACACTTTTTTTTGTTTCATTTATTTTTTACAGTCACTGTACAGCAAAAGCGTTGCTTAGTGAGTGTAAAATAATAGCTCGATTGACCTCTCTCTCACTCTCATACATGCATACGTACACTCATTAACATACATATGTAAACATACGCACACACATTTTTTTATTTTAATTTTCTTTTTTTTTCTTTTTTAATTTTACACTTGCTGAACAGCAAAAGTGCTACTTAGTGAGTGTAAAATAATGGCAGCCATTAGTTTTTTCAACCTGAGCTCCACGGCTGCTTAATACGCTGCAGTGAAGCAGCGGACTCATTTTTCAGCAAGTATTACCTGTAAATTAACACCCTGCTTGAGAACGTTCATTCTGCAATAAGGGTGCAATCTACAGGTTGCCCATTCTTTAATAAATAATAAAAGGAGGGAAGATCCTTTGTTGGCTATCACTAAACTTACCCCAAGAAACAATCATCCTAGGTGACGTTAATATCGATTGGCAATCTTGTAACAACAAACAACCTACTAGCCATATTAACCTTTATGGATTCTCTCAGACCATCACCTCCCCCACTAGAATAAATAAAATTAACAAAAAGGAAAGTGCCATAGACTGGATACTCACCAACAATCAACCCCATACTTATGAAACAGGAACCCTCTCTGATGATATAAGTGATCACTTATTAACCTACATCATCAGGCTCAAAACCAACCCTCCTACCCAAAGCATAACCAGAACAATCAGATCCAAAAAAAATTTGAACTTGGAACTATTTCAAAATGAACTGATAGCATGTAACTGGACACCTTTAAAACACCTTTCTCTAGATGAAGCTTTAGATTTCTTTAATGCTAAGTTTCTGACCATACTCAATTACCATGCCCCCACACTCCCCATTAGAATCAGAACTAAATCTGCCCCCTGGCTCTCAATTGAAACCAAACAAAAAATCACTCTCAGAAATAAAGCCTGGAACAAATCCCGCTTAACTAAAAACACAGCAGATTACCAAATCTTTAGGCAACTGAGAAGTGAGACCAAAAAAGCAATAATGAACGATAAAAAAACTACTACCTGAAACCTCAACATACTCGCCAAAATAACCCACAAAAGTTCTGGGCAAGCATAAATCAATTACTACAGCCAAGTAAACCTGTCACACCCAACCCACAAGGCTCTGACATAAGTAACCCCAGCCAAACAGCAAATTCCTTCTTTACCAAAACTATTCAAACCTTAGCAAGTCAACTCCCCATCAAAAACACAAACATGTCTAACAGCAACCTAAACCCACCCCCACCATTTCGCTTCCAACCTGTCCCCACAACTTATATTCTCTCCCTTCTCAAAAAACTCAAACCATGTACTCCCTCTGCTGACCTATTACCCGCAGAATACTCGCAATTAGCAGCTAAATCAATAGCCTTCCCAGTTTCAATACTGATAAACAGAACCATCACTGAAGGATATGTGCCTAAACTTTGGAAAATCTCCCATATTATCCCACTTCATAAGAGTGGAAATTCTACTGAAATCTCTAATTACCGCCCTATAGCCCTTCTTTCGCCCTTATCTAAGATTATAGAAAGGTGTATCCACAAGCAACTGCTTCACCACCTTCTCCAAAATAGCCTACTCTCTAACACCCAACATGGTTTCAGACCATCCCACAGTACCACCACTGCCCTCCTCTCCTTTACAGACACAATCAAAAAAATCGCAACAACACCCTTTCCTCTGCACTTTTCTTAGATCTATCCAAAGTTTTTGACATGGTCAACCACCAAATACTCATTCTTCAATCCTTATCAATTGATACCCAATCTATTAACTGGTTTAAGTCCTACTTAAGTAACAGACATCAAGCAGTACTCTGGAAGTCCACTCTATCCTCCCAACTACCTGTCAACATTGGTGTCCCACAAGGGTCTATACTAGGTCCCCTCCTATTTTCTTTATTTATCAATGACCTACACCAAGTTGCTCCCCAAGCTACATGTATACAATATGCAGACGATTCAACACTAATCTGCTCAGCCACATCTGTATCAGACCTTCACTCCCTCACACAACACATATTTAACTCTGTAGAAGAATGGTTTTCCCAGCACTGTCTACTACTTAACCCTAAAAAAAACTAAACTGCTCCTCTTTACACCTTCCAGCAAATCTCCCCACATTGATTTTACTATAACATCAAAAAATGGCACACCTATATCACAAGAGTCTACTACCAAACTACTAGGCATTACCATTGACAACAACCTTAACTTTGATATCCATATTGACAACACACTTAAAACCATTAACAAGAAAATAGGCTCTCTTTACAGAATCAAACCTTTCCTCACTCCAGAATCTAGAACAACTATCGCCCACTCCCACCTGATCTCACCCCTTCTCTATGCCTCTCCCATATTTACCAACTTATCAAAAAGGAATCTGTCAAAACTAGAAATCTCCTACCACAACATAGCCAGATTTGCCACAGGAAACCCCTACAGAACCCACCACTGTACTAATTTAAAACAACTAGGCTGGCTGGAATATCGGCAGCAACTAAAAATTAACCAACTTGGCATAGCCCATCAAATTCTGTATCAACCTGACAAAACACCTATACTATCCAGTCTGATTCGTCCATACCATAACCTAAAGTCCCTAAGATCTGCACACAAACTTCTTGTAGACACTGTCAAGTCAAACAACAAGGCCGGAGACTCCCTTTTCTCTAACACTGTTGGAAAAGATTGGAACCTGCTTCCCTCTGAACTTTCATCTATTCCCTCAAAATCTCCCTTTAAAAAGAAACTCAAGCTATACCTCAAAACACAATGGCTGTGCCCCTGTACTAATCCTGACTAACTTTACTTCACCCCTGACTTTACTTCACATCTGCAATTTCCCAATTTCTATGTCAAATCAGGATCCACTGACCTAACTCCTTCTAAATATCTACTTGTCATCTTATTTTCCTATATCCCTACTCTCTGTACATGTTATTGTATTCTCCATGTATGTCATGAGCTACAATTCTTTTGTTATTCCATAACTATTGTACTATTTACTTTACATGTAGTTCTTTAATGGTTTTTACTTAGTATCATTAGAGATTATAATTTTTGGAGCTTATCTCCCCGGGCCTCTACTGAAAATGGACATATATTCAGCTAGACTAGCCCTGTCAACAAATGTAAAATAAATAAATAAAATAAAATAAATAAATATATTCATAAAGCACAGGTTTGTTAAAATGAAATAATAGAATGAATACATAGATAGACATGAAGTTCTTTGACATGTAAATAACTGGTCATTTATCTGTCAGAGATATCCAAGTTCTGCCAGGATGGGCTTCAAATGTATCTGCTGTTTGTCACAGACGAAAACATAGTAATACACCGCAGTCACTTGAGAGTAATGCATAAAGCAGACATCTAAAAATCCAGGAGTGTTTGGCTAAAATAGATGGGATTTGTCATATGCTTTATATATAAAATGAAAGGTGCTCACTTCAAGCAGTGCTTTGACTGCAAATACAATAGAGATGGTTTAGTCGAGCAGTTAGAGAGTAGGAGGATTAAGGCTAGGACTGTCAATGAGCTGCTTCTTGTAATACAGGGTTTGATTCCCTCAGCCTTCATTTGCCTGCTGTCTAACCTTGATCAGGTCACGTAACCAGATAGTGCTTTGGGACAATGGAGAAATTGGGGCTAGGCTCCTCAATGGACTGCTGGACTGTATTCCTAGTAACTACCTATAAATGTAGCATAAAGTTAACATTTATATTATTTAATTAATGCTTTGTCATGTTAAATTCCTGATAATTTTATTTGTAGATAATACAAAACACCTGCTATCTACAATAAAAAAAAATATATATAGTCTGTAAATTGTGCTTACGACATTATGTCAGCATATATTTTTACTTGTTTTAGTGATATATGCTATGTAACCATATTTTTACATGTATGTGAGATATAAATGTCTATGTATATGTTATGTATACCTCTTGAGGTTTTCTCCCTAGGCCTCCGCTGAAAATGGACTTCACCCAGATGGACTGTCAAAGTAAACAAATGTAAAATAAATAAACAATATAAAAGCCCATCAGACTGGTCCAAACAGCTGTAATCCTCTTGCAGATAATATTCAGTGCAAAAAAAAAAAATATTTCAGTGCTTTAAGAGGAGGGCTACAAAGATAGTGAGGTGCTCTGTGAGATTTGAGGTATGGAGAGATATATGAACAGAAAGTAGGTAGCATCAGTAAAACTGATGAAAAATGATATGGCTTTTTTTAGTCTGAGACTGAAATGTCAGGTTGAGAAGATGAAAAAAAATGTTTGCTAAAAATTTTAAAGTATATATAGAGTGGTGGTGGAATACATGTTATGTAGTGTGTTGGGAGATCTGGGACAGCTGTGCATAGGAAAATATGGTTGAATTTAAGAACTGCATCATTAAGGGGAAGGTGACAGAGACAGTTGATGGATGAGAGTCTGTTGTTAAATGTATCAGCGTTGAAACTGGAGAGTTTGTGGCAGTCTTTGTATAAGTGAGACCTGAATAGTTGGGGAGAGTGTCTTTGATGTGGGTGGGCAGGTGGTCACTTATGTTATCGGGTAGAGAACAGGGGCTGTGGTAGAGATTTGGATCAGTTGTGAGGATCCAGTCTAGGATAATGTTGATATTAGTCTTTTGTTCATGTCAGTGGGGCTTGTGATCAGTTGATTGAAGCCATGTAGATTTATGCTGAGGTTTGAAGAGTCTGTGATTAGTTTTTCCCAGTCTATATTTACATGACTGAGGATGACTCTTTCATAGAGTATGTTTTGTGAAATCCATGAAAGTATGTGTTCTGAGATGGGGATGTTATTACTTGTTGAGATGTAAATAGAGGCAACAGCAAATTGTATCACTGGACTGAAGTAATACTGAAATAAAACAGTTTAGAATTTACTTATTTGATTTGTCTGTGTGTTCTTGGAACAGTTTTGTATGGAAACTTGAAATTGTATATTCTTAATATATTACACTGTCAGGACTCATGGACTTCAGATTCATAAACAGTTTTCTATACAACACTCGGTTTATTCCTATTCCAAAAAAAAAAAAAAAGAAATGTATGAATGTGTTCTATAAAATGCATTGACTGAGGGGATAGATAACTTGAACAACGTAAAGAATAAATATAATGCAAACATCTAGAGTGCATGAGTTATGTGAAGGGGTAGATCGGGTAGATTTGGTGACTGGGTTACATTTTCCTGTTTGCTTTTCTATATCCTTAATCATTTGGATCATATGAAGTATATGTTTTCTGCAGTAAAAATTAATTTATCTGGATACCTAAGTGAATACAATTATCCTTATTCCATAGGAATGGATTACTCTTGAGGCCATCTAAATAATTTTCTTATCTGTGTTGTTTTGTTTGCTAGAAATACAATGAATGACTGAAGTGAGATTAACTGAGGAATGAATAATCCTCTTTGACAAATCCTTCCATTATCAAAAGCATTCCTGCAAGTCAATATAATGATCTCAGATTTAATTATACTCTCTTAAAGGGACAAGGGATTTCTCTTTGCATGGTCAAGAGGATCAGGGAACTCCCTTTCTTTAAATCACCATTTAGTAACCAATATACTTGGCATTGTTAATTCCAGGTGATCTCTCTTTTGCAGTATATAGGAGAGACATGTTTTCTTTGTTTACTTTGTAACCTGATTATAGACTGCTAAAGCAGTTCCCAGCTGTTAAGGTCCCCTTCTGATTTGTCATATAAATTAAAAAGTGGCCAATATGCACATCTAGTTTAGGGTGATTACAACAGTTTGATGCATTAACTTTAAATGAGATGGAACATTGTGGTGGTTAAGCTGCTGCTAATGACCTATAACTATTTATAGCCTGCTTCAATGTTTAATATACAGTGCAAGCAACAGAGGAGGTGGTGTGTAGCCCATATAGCCCCAATTAAAGGATCTTTCTAATCTGACTTTTTTAGTACTTCACTACTGACTTAACATGTCTTATACATGGAATATAAGAGGATTTCAACCACAGAAACATGGAAATTAAAGTTTACTAATAAACTCTGTCTAACTCTATCAAGTACCTTGTCTTCAGTTAAGCTGTATACATTGTGATTATGTATTATTCTTAACTGTTTTAGTTTTCAGTAAAACACTGTGCATGAGGTTAGCCTATCTGTAATGGTTTGGAATAAAGCCACTATGGTTAAAGAAAATGTATATTGACAGCAGTAGGGACGTACTTCTCTTCCACTATGAATGCATTGTTTTTATAGTCTGTGTGATACACTAAACTGACTTTTGTAAGGCTGCTGTGATTGCATCTTTTCTCTGCATCTTGATGAATATGTTTCTTCCTCCATACAAAAGTTGAGCTCTTTCCTTGAAGATTATGTCTGAGAAAGTCCTAGTAAACCTTATACAAAGAGAGAGAGTGTAAAGCTTTAGTAGCTATCTGTCAAGCCCAGTGGCACTATAAGGCACTGCCGAGTTTCTGTTCATAGTAGAATATACTGGCACCAGTTCTGTTTTGAGTTTTGACAGGTCTAGACACTATTGAAGAATGCTGATGTGTTCTACTTATAGCAATTGATGGCTAACCTGAAATAACAAAGAATTGTGTATAATACAGAAGGAAACCTTAAACTATGTTTTAGGCTGAGCCTTTAGTTGGCCATTATTAGATAAGTGTCCTGCCCTGACAAACAAATTTCAATAAATAAATTGTTGGGGGATGATCTTTTGGTTTGCAAAGATTTTACATGGGTAACATTTAGACTGAATGTATAAGCTGGCAGTTTAGTTGTTTTTATGCCCTACCCTTACTGGAGGTATTGCTAAAGGTATGAAGATAGCAAAGTCTGTCACATTTCATATGCTTGGCATATTAGTGATGTGAAGTGTTTTCCTGGGAACAGAAGAATGTATAGCTCTGTTGCAGTGCTTTAAGAATAGAACTAACCTCTTAATGATAAAAATAAAATAAAAATTAAATAAAATAAAACCCCTTAAGGTGACTTATAAAATAAGTTAAGTACATCATACAAGAGGCTTGTTTCCATGCTGTCAGTTAAACAATCTTCATTATTTATTTACTCGTTTAAGTTTGTTAACTGGGTGAAAGACTTGGTCAATAGACCATTTTCAGTCATGACCAGGGGAAGAGGCAGTAACATTTAAAAAACAAAATTGGGAAGCTATTTTTTGTAATTATGGTTTTAATTTTTCTCTTCCATGCTAGACTACATTTGAAGTCATGACCATAAAAGTCTTGCAGATCATTGTCAAGGGCAGAGTATAAAGGGTGTCTTTTTATTATTTTAAAGTAGTCTATGGAAGCAGGAGGCACACAGGAGCAATATAAGAGGATGGGATTTATTTAAAAGGATTTTTATCATTTCTTTTGTAATGTAACTGTTTTATAGCACTTACAGATCACATACAGAATTACATATATAACTTTGTGATCTGTAGGTACATTAGTCTATGTAACATGAACAGACTAAGAGAAAGAAGAGTACATTTGTTTGAGGAGTAAAAGGAACTCTTCTGCTCAGATGATTATGCTCTTCCAAGCTACTCAGCTACTCAAATTTCCTGCTAGGTATGCTCGTGTATAAAGCAGAGTTTACTCCATTTGGACTAGTTGATTACACTGTTTTTTTTAAGTGAGCATGCTATCAAAATTGCTTTCTTCAGTTTTATGATTATACTAAGTAGTTACATTAATTTGTGAAACTCCTTATACATTTTGACTACCCTCAGTTGCTCACTGTTGTGGTAACCTTAGCTATATGGGTTATACCCTGCATAGGATATAACATCCAGTCAGCTTCCACAGCTTCAATGCACCTTCCATGTGCCCATACCATTGATAGTTCAAGCTTGTAGTGGACAAAGCCAGATATATGGGTGTTAAACCCTTCAGAACTTTCCTGCTGCCAAACAGGGCACCTCTTGTGGGCTTATTAGCATTGACAGTTGGCTAGGATTTCTCTATTGCTGGACAGATAAACACCCTTTGGATGAATCAAATGTTTCAGTGGGAACAAAATGACATTCCATTTTCTTGCAGAAATATGGCTTAATACAACTGGAATTTCCTCAACCTTTTCCTATTCTTCAAGCTTTGGTGGATTTTTTATTACAGCCTCTAACATGCCTGACTCCAGGCCTATGACCCTTATAAAGGAAGAAGGATTATAAAAAGTTCCTCAGTCTTACAAGCTTTTATTTTCTAATCTAATTTCTGACTCTGTAGTTATTTCTTTGGCAAATGCAGCTGCAGCTTAACATTTGATAAGTGCATGGTTATGTTCTCAAAATTTACCTGAGGATGCTGAAATGTTGGATTTTTCCCTTGATAAGGAGGCTGTTTTTGGACTATCTACTGCTGAAGGTTCTGAAAATGTGTGACAAGAGTAGGAAAATGATCCAAGGGGTGACTCAGATTTTCAGCCTTCTTTCTCTATTTTTGTTAAAGGTTTCATACTTAATTTAGGATCATCTTATGAAAAAAAGAAGCAATCAGACTCAGTTAACCTCTGGTAAGCAGATGTTTAAAAAATAAAGGCAAGAAAGCTCCAAAAAGAAGGGTGGAGCCTCCCAGAAAGCAGGACGTTCAAACAAGTATGAATGACTATCTAGAAATCGTAACCCCCACCCCCCACTATGGCAAACATTAAAATTCACCCAGTATGTGGCTCTCCTTTTGTCTGTTTGGCAACAGATAGTATCACTGACATTCCCTACCTCCTTTTCAGGGGATTCCTCCTCTTCCATCAGATCGAACTCCCTCCTGTCATTCAACATATGCTGACACTGGCGAGTTGTAGAGCCAAGTCCCCTTTCTATGTGAGGGAAAAGTTTTTACTGTAAAACATTTCTGGTACCAAAGAAAGAAGCCTCATGGAAAGCAATCATAGGTCTTTTCTTTCTCAACCACTTTGTGAAAGTTCCAGTGTTCACAATGCTATTGCTTCACAACCTGCTACCACTTATCCCCCCTCTTCAGTTTTCTAACACTAAGATTTTAAGGGTTCTTAGCATTATATTTATGTAAACTCAGATTTCAAATATTTTTTTAAATTTTCTGTGTCTAGATTACACTTGTCATTTCTCTGCATTACTCTGTGGGTGTGCCCAAAGTGTTTAGCTTCAGTGATAGCTTTTTACAGATTGCAATATATTCACATTTTTCCATATTTGGACAACTTGCTTATCTTTGCAGAGTCTATGTCAAAGTGTCAGAAATCTTTCACTTGGGTGGCAGATCTCCTTCACAGACTGGGCTTCCTTCCTACATTATTGTTTTATTGGGGTGTCTGCTAGATACATTCTGGTTAAAGGCTTATAGTGCCTGCATATCTAAACTACTTCTTACTGAAATTGGTACACCTTGTTTGCTGTAGCATAGACTAGATCAAGGCCTGCTGAATCTAGCTTTGTTTGTATAACCTGAGCACTAATCCAGGCATTCTTTAAAGTATTCAGTTGTATTTATTACTGCTTGGTAGTAACTTGATTAAAGTGTAGCTATCATTCTAAGTCTTTTGGATTAAGCACTTGGGCTTCAGACCAGTTGTTTTACATTAGGAAGGTTTGTGGCCTGCACTGTGGTGGCAGGACAGGTAGCTTACATCCTTCTAAGTTGGGAACTGCTGATTGAGGGCTCAGTGTCTGTTATTCTAAAAGTGTATTAATTCTGGTTTAAGCACTTGGGCTTCACGCCAGTTGTTTTACATTAAGAAGGTTTGTGGTCTGCACTGTAGTGGCAGAACAGGTAGCTTACATCCTTCTAAGTTGGGAACTGCTGATTCAGGGCTCAGTGTCTGTTATTCTAAAAGTGTATTAATTCTGGTTTAAGCACTTGGGCTTCAGGCCAGTTATTTTACATTAAAAGGGTTCGTGGTCTGCACTCTTGTGGAAGGAGAGGCTGGACTCTGCCTTTCTGAGCTGGGAATTTCTGGTTAAAGGCTTATAGTGCCTCCATATTTGAACTGCTTCTTACTGAAATTGGTACACCTTGTTTGCTGTAGCATAGTCTAGATCCAGGCCTGCTGAATCTAGCTTTATTTGTATCACTTGAGCACTAATCCAGGCATTCTTTAAAGTATTCAATTGTATTTATTACTGCTTGGTAGTAACTTGATTAAAGTGTAGCTATCATTCTAAGTCTTTTGAATTAAGCACTTGGGCTTCAGACCAGTTGTTTTACATTAGGAAGGTTTGTGGCCTGCACTGTAGTGGCAGGACAGGTAGCTTACATCCTTCTAAGTTGGGAACTGCTGATTGAGGGCTCAGTGTCTGTTATTCTAAAAGTGTATTAGTTCTGGTTTAAGCACTTGGGCTTCAGGCCAGTTATTTTACATTAAGAAGGTTCGTGGTCTGCACCCTTGTGGGAGGAGAGGCTGGACTCTGCCCTTCTGAGCTGGGAATTTCTGGTTAAAGGCTTATAGTGCCTGCATATTTGAACTGTTTCTTACTGAAATGGTACACCTTGTTTGCTGTAGCATAGACTAGATCCAGGCCTGTTGAATCTAGCTTTGTTTGTATGCTTGTTGTTTGTTTGCTTGTTATTTCCCTGAAACACTAATTCCACCTAAAACACGGCTTTTCAGCACTTCTGTGGATCCCTAGTGATATCTGCAGTGCTTACTGTACTTATTTCCTTGTTTCACTTGAATGAAAGTTGCTGTTTGTCATTTTTGCATTTAAGTTACAAGTAGCACATTGCATTTAAGTTACCTGGCACTTGCTCACTAAAGCAATTATATAAGTCAGCACTAAAAAATTAAAAGCACTACACCCTCACAAACTCCCCTTGAATACCTTGTTCCCCATTGGCCCTTTTTTCAATTATAAAGGAATTCCCAATACTATTCTAGCATGTCCAAAGGTCAGTTGTCAATCTCCTCTCCGGTCCAGCTGGTGAATCTGGGAATCTTGAGGCAGTGTTACAACTGCCTCATGTACACAGACAACCCTCTCCTCCTCCCAACAAATTCCAACACATGTGAGAGATGCAACCATATAGCCAAACTGGAGGCTAAGCTCTCTTAACTCAGTACTGGCATAACCAGTCAGGAGGAAAAGGAAACCACACTCACTACAATTCCAGTCTCACATAGACCTACCACGACAGCAAACCAAACACATAAACAAACAAAAACATACTCATAGGCTCTAAATAAAAATCTGCCTAAGCAGCAGAGACCTGCAAAGCAGACACCCAAGCAACCGCTACCCCAAAACAAAACACATGCAACACATAGCTCACAAAGCCAGTGTGCCGAACAGTCACAGCCCTTAAGGCTAAACAACACACCTGATACACTTGTAATAGGTGACGTCCCACTCACCAGGCTGAACAAGGAGAAGGTCATGGTGAGCTGCCTGTCGGGCGCTAGGATCCGCCACATAACACAAGCACTCAGGTCACTCCAAGACAAGTACAAATATGACTCAGTCATTGTCCATGCTGGTGTGAATGACCTGAGACATACCTCCCTGGACTACATGAAAAGAGACATAGAGGAGCTCTGAGCATGTAGCCCAGGCTGGTATGACCCTGACCTTGAGTAGCATCTTACCCTCACCAAGAATGATGCCACAATATGAAGACAAGATGATCAATTTCAACAATTGGCTTAAGTATTGGTGTCATTCAAAGGGGATCCAATGCCTATCAGCCTGGGATGGCATGCTCGACAAGCCACGATGCTTCGCTAGGGACGGCTTGCACCTGTCACCCCTCAGCTTTCGGATATTGGCAAAGGCTCTTGCTACCCCCATAGTGCCTTTTTTAGGCAAGGCTCAAAAGACAAACCCACCTCCATAGGTATCACAAGGGATAAGAAACTAAGAGTAATGCTACTCAATGCCAGAAGTCTAAACCTCAAGATGCACGCACTCGAAACTCTCCTTAGCATGGGGAACATCGATATCTGTGCAATAACAGAAACCTAGTTCAAGGTCCCCGAGAGCACCCCAGCACTACCAGGTTATACCTCATACCATGCTTTTTGGCCCCAAAACTTGGACCGTACCACAAAAGGAGGGGGAGTATCAATATTCGTCAAAGATACCCACACCTCCAGGTTGGTGGCACAGCACGAAGCATCAGAGACTATCCATGTGCAACTAACAGTGGGTAAAACTGCCTTCCAGTTTATAGCCTGCTACAGACCACCCTCCCAAACCCAGGAACCCCACTCGGCCTTCCTGAGAACACTGGAAAATATGAAGGTCTCTCCAAACACCATTATATTGGGCGACTTCAACTACCCAAACATAGACTGGGAGCATTACTCTAGCTCCAACACCCTAGCCCAAAGGTTCCTAGAATTTATAAACTCAAATGCTATGGAACAACTTGTTACCAGTCCCACAAGAGGGGAAAACATACTGGACCTGATCATCACCAACATGGGGACTCTATGCTCCAGACCAGAAGTGTATCCCTCACTGGTAAGAACAGACCATAAACTAATCTCACTGGATATTCACATCCTGACTCCACCCCCTGCCTGAAAACCACAGTGAAAAACTTCTCTAAAGCAAATTTCACACTCCTCGAAACCAGGGTGGAATCCTTCAAAGCCCCCGGACCTGTGGAAAATACAGCCCAGATCGCAGAATCCTTTATAAACGCATTCTATGAACACCTTCAGGAATGCATGGATCATGCAATCTCATATAAAACCAAGACCCAATCCTCCAAAGGCAGACGTCCTGTCTGGTGGACCCCAGCCATAAACAAACTATACAATAGAAGGAGGAAGCTACTATATGATAGAGCAAAATCCTAAAAAGGGAAGACATCTCTGATCAGTATTAGCAAAAAACTACGGGCACTCATAAAATCGTCTAAGGCCAGCTTTGAGAGAAAAATTGCACAGGACACTAAGGATAATCACAAGGCTTTCTTTAGTTATCTTAGGAACCTGGGTGGGAATTCCCAGATATGCTCAGAATTAGTCCAAATTGACAAAAAAAACACCGAACCCACAGACATTGCCAACATCCTAGCTGACAGGTTCAGTGCAAACTTCTCCACCCCCACTCCACTAAAAGGGCAAATATTTATCCCAGCAGAGTGCTGCCCCCCTGACATCTCAGATGCTCAGGTAAGAGCTGCCCTCTCCAAAGCAAAAAACACAACATCAGTGGGACCAGACAGTGTCCCAGGCTGTGTCCTACATGAACTCCAAGAAGAGCTAAACCCAAACATAAAACTACTGTTCAGTCTCAGCCTTACTACAGGATATGTACCCAAAGAGTGGCGTACAGCAACAGTGGTCCCTCTCCACAAAGGTGGTGCCTCAACGGATCCTGGAAACTATCACCCTATAAGCCTGACTAGCTTGGTCTGCAAAGCTATGGAAAGGATCATCATGGACCTCATAAATAAAGATATTGGGGACCTACAGACACTGGATCCTACCCAGTTCAGCTTTGTTAAGGGCAGATCCTGCCTCTTAAACCTGGTTGATTTCTTTGAAACAGTCACCAAGGCCATTGACGAGGGGAAGGTGGTCCACACAGCCTACCTGGACCTCGCAAAAGCCTTCGATACAATACCCCACTCGGGCATTATAGATAAGCTCACCAGCTTAAATATAAACCTCTATGTCATTTGATGGGTTGCAAACTGGCTCAAGGACAGAACCCACATGGTTAGAATTGCTGGAGCCATGTCAGACTCCAAACCAGTTACAAGTGGCGTCCCACAAGGCTCAGTCCTGGGACCTCTCTTGTTCAGTATATATTTCTCAGAGGTACAGGCCAACACAGAAGGATTGTGGCTGACTAAGTTCGCGGATGACTGCAAACTGGGCACCATAATCGATTCTCCAGCTGAAACAAGCATCCTCCAAAAGGGCTTCATAGAAACAGACAACTGGTGCCAGAGCCATGTTCTCAAGCTAAACTCCAAAAAGTGTATAGTCATCCCCTTTGGCAAAAACAAAGTGCCCACAAATTACCACATAGGTGGTAATCCATTAAGTACAGAAGAAGTAATTAGGGACCTGGGGACCCAAGTTGATAGCAATCTCTCATTTGACAACCACATGGCCAAAGTGGTTAGAAAAACATTTTATATAGCCCACCTAATCATGAAGGGATTCACATCTAGATCAGGGGAGGTCATCGTGCCTCTTTACTCATCCCTCATCAGGCCAATAATTGAGTACAATGCCCCTTTCGGGATGTACCTTACCAGACACCTGCAGCAACTGGAAAGACCCCAAAAGTACCTCACCAAGAGGATCATAGGGCTCAAACAGATGCCATATGCTGCCCGGTTAAAGAAACTCCAGCTCTACTCAGTGGCATACCGCCTGTTCAGAGGCAATCTGTGGCTGACGTATAAAGCCATGTCCAACCCGGAATTAATGGACATGCTGCACCTCAGAAAATCCAAATCCCATCGAGCTACGCTCTCGAGAGACTTGAACCTCAGCACTGAAATAAATAGGACATGCTGGAGGGACAGATTCATAACGCAGAGGCTCCCTTCACTCTGGAATAAAATCCCAGTCCAGGTTAGGCAGAGTCCCTCATTGACTGTCTTCAAGAGGAATCTTGATGAGTGGATGGGAGATCGTAGGTTTACCCTGGGTATCACTTCTGTGTCACTGTTAGACAGAGACACAGTATACTAACCTCGAAAAAGGGCATAGCAAAATTAATTTAAAATGGGTGGCGAAAGCCAAACACACTCTGGCTAGGTTTATAAATGCCCTAGGGCAGATAGCCTAGTATGACCCTATCAACCTATGAACCTAAGAGCTTTTCTTCCACAGGGAAATGTATATCTATATCTAGGTCTACTTCTGGGTTTTTCAGCTCAGTCCAGGATTTCAGTAAGGGAATTTCACAGGATATTGGGATCTACCACATCTGCGACTTTCATGATTCCTGTATCCAGACTCCAGGTGAGAATTATTTAGTGGTACCAAAAATCTTTATGGTCCCCCAACATCACCCACCTGACATTTCAGATTTTGGTTTTGGGATTTGTAAAAAGGAAACTGCTGTGGTGGAGAGACCAGTTTTATCTGAATCCCGGTCTCACATTTTCCCTTCCAGGTTTTATAACAACAGATACCTAAAACCTTGCTTGGGGATCAGTGTCTGTAGGGGTAAAAGTACAGAGTCTTTGGAACCAAAAAAACAAAAAGACTGAAAACACTTAAACCTAAAAGAGGTTGTGGCAGTTCTCAATCATCTGTGTTCCCCAGGGCTACTACAAGTGATTACAGATAACACCAAGACAATGTGTTCTTAAGAATGGGGGCTCCAGATTATACCTTGTCTGCAGGTTAGCCATGATAGTCTGGGATATCGCAGTTCAGCACAGTCTTACTCTACAGCCATCTTACATTCTGTCAGAGCAAAACATTGTGGAAGACAAGCTGAACAAGAACAGGATCGGGAACATCTCACGCAGATCTTTTCTCCTCTCTACAGTTCAAACATATAACAAAATTTTGTTCCAGGACTCCTTGCAAGCAGGCCTGGAAAACATACAGATACTTTTTCATTCCCTTGGACAGGAATGTTCCTATATGTCTTTCCACTTTCTACCATTTCCTCTAACATCCAGGGCATTCTGGAGATTCAGAAGGACTTTCCAGAAATCATTGTGATTTCTCCCTTTTGGCCCAAGCATCAGTGATTCTTGGTTCGTTTGGAAGTAGTCAAGGGCAATTACCACATGCTTCCTTCTAGACTGGACCAGCTCACACAAGAAAGGAGGTATTTGTTACTCCCAAATCAAAACAACTTAACTTAATTGCCTGGATAATAGAATTGTAATACCTTTTAGGCACCTGTTTTCTGAGGATGTGCAGCAGGTATTAAAGGAGGCAAAGAAAGGTTGTACTGGAAAATTATATATTAGTAAACAATAAAATATTTTCTAGTTGGTGCCAGAATAAAAATAAACAAATAAATAAAATGTCTTTTTTTTAGACTAGCATTTCTCTAGTCCTACATTATTTGTGTGCGTTATTATCCTTTGGTCTTTTCTCTACCTCTTTCAAGGTTTATTTCTTGGCCACTTCTGCATGCCTGCCATTGGATCCCCCTCTTTTCAAGGCATTCCTACATTAAAATGTTTTTAAAAGGGGGGGGTGTTCACTCACCTAGAAAACAGATGGCTTCTCCTTGGGATCTTTATTTTATTTTGGAAAAATTAACATTTGCTCCATTTCATTTCCATTAGAAGTTCTTAACATGGAAAACAGTTTTTCTGATTGCTCTGACTTCTTCAAAAAGGGCATCTGAGTTGCAAATTGTCATGGTATGACAACCCTGTCTGGCTTTCCACATAGGGTTTCCTTGAGAACTGATGCCTTAGTTATGCCTAAAGTAGTATCTAAGTTTTCTCTGAGCCACACTATCCATCTCCTTGTCTTCTTTCCAGAACCTAAAGATGAAGGCGAGATGATTTTTCATACTCTGGATGCCCATAGACAACTTGGGTACTACTAGACAGAACTAAAATCTTCAGAAATTCTAATCATTGGTTTATTTCTTATGACGTTAAAAAAATGGACAATCTGTGTCAAAGAGTGCTGTTTGTACCATGCTATCACTTTTTTATTCCCAACACAATAAATCAATCCCAGACAGAGTGAAGGCACATTGTAGTAGGGCTTTGGCTTAATCAGTGGCTTTTTGGAAAGGGGTGGACTCTAGAAGTATTCTTGAGGCAGCAGCTTTGTTATCTGTACATGAGTTTAAAAGCACTACAGACGAGACTCCTTTTCCAAATCTAGAGCAGATTTTGTTAGGGTCATTCTCCTGGAGCTCCTTCGTCCTTATCCCTCTTCCTCACAGGCCTCTTAGGCTAGGGTAGTCTACCCATGTAGTTAAGACTACTGCAGCAATGGTAAAATGATGAGCATAGTACAGTAATAAGTAAGCTTTCCATAACTGCAGATATTCAGGAAGTCACTGCTGCAGTACCCACTCCTGCACTCCGTGCCCTTATTTTTGGTATTTTTTTTGTTGCCAAGGTGTGGACATTGATACCTGGTATTGTCCTCTTTCAGAGCTCTAGCTTCCGTGGTAAATTTGGCATGAAAGTTCTTAAAAATCCGATGCCCAGAAAATTTGTTTTATCCTCTACCATCTTATGCAATCAGTAGTGTGGGCACATGGAAGATGCCCTCAAGCTTTGCAAGCTGGCTGTCTGTTATATCCTATGCAGGACATAACCCCTATAGCTAAGGCATGTTACTGCAGCTGTGATAAGTCAAACTTCATTTATTTATGGTAAGTTTACTTACACAACTGTACTTTCTCTCCCATTGTATGATCGTATATCCTCTGTTCTCAACAATTTGAACATTGAATAATGTGTGTATCTTTATTTTATGAATTATGTTGCCTCTGTGTCTGTCTGATGTTCAGATGATTTGTATTCACTGGGCTGTCCTAAAAATGGTCCAGCTGGGTTAGAAAAAACTGAAATAAATAAAGTCTGAGTTTGCCTAATTTTCTTCCTCATTGACTAGACAATTATATTTTAAACTGTACGGTTAGTTGGTATGTGATGGCATAAAAGAGAAAACAGTACTGTGTATAAACATATTAATATGACCCTTTGCCAGTGCAGAACCTGCTTTATGGTATCTTATTCTAATTGTTTTTTTTTTTTCCTTTTAAAGGAGGAATAAGAAGTTTTAGTGGAAAAGTAGATGAGTCTTTCAGTATCCCTGGGAAAACTGGCTACAAAGTAGAGGAGTTTATCGAAAATGTCCTTACTGGTGGATTGACTACTATTTTTCTGCCTGTAGTATACACTGTAGTGTTTGTCATTGGTTTACCTGCTAATGCCATGGCATTGTGGGTCTTTTGTTTCAGAATGAAGACAAAGCATCCTGCACTCATTTACATGGCATGTTTGGCACTTGCTGACCTCTTGTTTGCTGTTTGGCTACCTTTAAAAATTGCTTATCATATAAATGGCAACAACTGGATTTATGGAGAGAATCTGTGCAAGGTACTTGTGGGATTCTTCTTTGGAAATATGTATTGCTCCATACTGTTCATAACCTGCCTGAGTGTACAAAGATACTGGGTTGTTGTTAATCCCATGTCTCAAACAAAGAAAAACAATAGCATTGCACTGGGAGTTTCAGCTGCAGTATGGTTGGTAATTGCACTAAGTACAATACCATTATACCTCTTTGATCAAACTGTCTATGTTACAAATCTCAACATAACAACCTGCCATGATGTTTTGCCTGATGCTATTTTGGCCAACAACATGTTTGGCTATTTTGTTTCACTTGCCATTGGAGTTTTCTTCTTTCCATGTGTCTTGACTATTTTTGTTTATAAAGCCATCATCAACACATTGACTGCTTCTTTAACAGAAGACAATATCAGTGAGAAGCGAAAAAGGGCCATTCATCTCATTATTGTAGTACTTGTAATGTATGTGATCTGCTTCACTCCAAGCAACGTTATTTTGGTAGTCCATTATGCATTGATCCGCTCTGGAAGCACTAGCGATGTATATGCACTTTACATCACAGTACTATGTCTGTCCAGCCTGAGCAGTTGCATCGATCCATTTATATATTATTTTGTTTCTGAAGAGTTTAGAGATCATGTGAAAAACACTTTTCTTTGTCGCAGTGTCCGGACAGTGGAAAGCATGCAGGCTTCATATAAATCATTTAAATACTCCAGAAAATCTAGTTCAACTAAAACTAGTTCACAGCAGACATCTCAAACTACTTGCTAAATGGTGCATGATATTGATGACACAAGTTTTAATGCAGTATCTGCTGAGAAGCTGAAAATAACAATGTAATTGGTTTCCTTTTCAGGTGGATTATAACATTGACTACCAAAGCATTGTGTTTCTTTTATGTTTATAATGCACCATGAAAGGATGCATGAAAAGCTGTGAATCAAAATGCTTCAGCTGGAAGATAAAAAGTGTTGACAGTTTCTGAAATAGAGTGTGCTTTATTACTGAGGAAACTGCAGAGAAGCAGTGTGCTGTTACAGTTCTACAGAAACTGATGAGCATTCATATTATAATGTGCCATTGGTAATGTTTTTAGAAGAGTCAATAGTATGTTTCCCCAGTTACCTCATAAAGATGGATTCATATAATGTTATCCATTGGATTTCTGTGGCTATGTATGCTTTCAAATTTAAACTTTTTTTAAGCCAGTTTTATGTCTACATCCTTCAGCGCACTGAGCAGTCTGTACAGTCTCAAGTATGAAGATAATTTTGTGTTTGTGTAGTGAATTGTCTGAAAATATGTAAGAGAATGCAGTTATGAAAACATTTTTTAAACCAGGTATGCATTTTGGTAAAACTAACTGTTACATTCACTGGTTAGTAATAACCAGTTAAATTACTATATTATGCTCACGGTGATGCTCTTCACTAACTCGAGTTTTGTGTTCTTTCCCATCCTGTTCCCTTTGAGACCAAGGGAGAATTGTATAGCTAAATGGCTTGCATCCCAATATGTAGCAGGAGATTGGGGATCAAAGCCACATTTACAGGACAGCTGTAATTCAGAAGGGGCACCACCAGTGATGTCATAACACAGACTGTTACTATTGATGGTGGCCATTTATTTGTCAGAGAGAGGCCCACCACAGTGATTCTACATGCTACATGCTAATGGCGCTTTTTGGTGGAGTGGCATATGATAATCAGCCATGTTATCTCCCAGGACATTCCTGCAGTAACACCTTTACAAAAATTAGCATGTCTGGCCATGTTAATGAATATAGGTGAGACCATGTAAAGTGTCAGTGGGCAGGGAGAGGTGAGAGTAGTGTGTGTGTGTGTGTGTGTGTGTGTGTGTGTGTGTGTGTGTGTGTTTTACACAAACTGGCATGGCTGGTGTGTTAATGAACATGGATGAAAACTACGAGTGAGATCACATAAAATGTATGATCACGTAAGCATCTGAGGTGAGGTAGTGGTGTGAGGGTATGTGAATGTATACATGTGTGTAGACGCTTGCATGCATATCTGCAGAGGTATGAGTGGTCTCCCGTGATTGCAAGTGTGTGTGTGAGTATGACTGGTCATAGTGGCGGGTGGTTAGGAGATAGTTAGACTAGGGGTGAGTGTGTACATATGTCTGTCTAAAAATGGTTCAGTGCATCTATGCGTGCAAGCATATGAGGGAGGACTGATATGTGGTGAGTTTCTCTCTGTGTGTAGCACAGATACACTCTTTAGTATTACCCTAACCCCTTATAAATATAATAGAACACAGGTTTTGCAGCACAGTTATTTATACGATGTATGGAATTCTAATTTCAGGCATTACTGACAGACTGTAATGGCCCATGACTTACGAGTGTCATGCTCAAGACTTGTGGACAAAGCTGGGACATATGTTAAATGGCAGCAGGAAATCTTTTAAATCATACTATCATACTGCAATTCACTTACAAAGTTACAAGAGCAGCAGGTCTTGTATCATGATACATCTTCTGAGGAATAAGTAGACTGAATCTCTAATGTCTGGTATTATTGACTTACTGTAATCCTCTACAATTTACCAGGGACATGGAAAAATGGGAGCAATGCTCTGTAAACCCAGAGCAGATGAGAGGTATGAGGGTATGTGTGTAAGTGTGTGAGTGAGAATGTGTGCATGTGTGTAGGAGAATGACTGAGATGGTTGCCTGTTCCAATGCGATGTAGAGTCCTCCAGTGATAATTACCACAGAAGAGTGCTGATTAACACTAACACCATGCGATTCAGCAATATGCAGATCAGCTGTTGATTAGTTCATTTCTCATTGCAGCTAAATATGTCTCTGAATCACATTTACCAATTGCAGAAAGAGCATCTTTTGGCCACCTGAGTTGGGGTTCTTTCTGAATCCCAGACAGTTTGTCTTTTTTACAGCTTATTTCTGCTCCAGACAGGTGTTGTTTTAATTCTTCGTTCTCTAGATTTAAATGTCTTGGTGTTATGTAGTCAGCAATAAGTTAATTCTGGACATAATTTTAAAAGTTTCTTAGTGGGACCCCTGGACATCTGCATCAAATCCATTGATCTTATTGTTACCTTTAAAACTCGACAAAATTGAACCGGTTTCAAAGGAAAAATTGGACAATGATATAGTTTGTTAAAATGCCTGTATTTTTTAAATTGTATTGAAATGTAGATAGTAACAACTGTTTTTTTTTAATTTTTTGAGTAAACGTTATTTATATTGCATAATATGTTTCTTTATTAATGTGCATTTTGAAAGTGTCTTGACTCAGAACCTGAAACTTCCTTGAGTATTTCAGATAAACAATATTTCCAAGAATAGCTTCTACCAGGCAAATGAAGTACTGCTGTGTCTTACCTTGTTAATCGGCCTTTGCGTACAACCAACATTTCATTTCAACCTTTGTATCTACAACAATCCTACAAGTAAAAGTGTCCTTTAGGTCTGTATTCCCATATTCTTCCCTTGTACTTGAACATGAATTTGTAGATGATAAATATATGTCTATATATATATATATATATATATATATATATATATATATATATATATATATATATGTATATATATGTGTGTGTAGGGTCCCTATTATATGAACAAAAAATCAAGATCTCGAACGGCTGAAAAGTCGAAAATGCCTTTCTTCAAAATTGTTATTGTGTGGGGGGGCTGTGCCCCCCTCACGCTAATTATATATACCACCTCCAAAATTGCACTACAGTGAGGACAGGGCAAATTTTCCGATCTTCACTGTACCGCAATCTCACAATGGCGATCGATCACGAAGAACGGCATTTTCGACTTTTAAGCCATTCGAGATCTTGATCTTTCGTTCATCTGATAGGGACTATATATGTATATATATATATATATATATATATATATATGTATATATATGGATCCCTACCAGATGATAGAAACCTCATATGACTGAAACTCATTTGAGTGAGACCATAAGACTGAAATTTCAAAATACTGAAAGATCACTTGACTGAAACCCATAATACTGAAATCTTACAATGCTAAATTTCAACATACTGAATTGTAAAGTGGATGATATAAAACCAGAATAGGTAGGGAGCTACAACCCCCCCCCCCAACTATATATACTAACTCCAGGATCGTACTACAGTGAGAAAAAGGGCATATATGTTTTCCCCACTGTAGTGCATTCCTGGAGTTAGTGTATATATTTAGGGGTGTGTGGGGGGCACAGCCCTCCCACATTGTGGGGTGTGGGTGGCATAGCCCCCCACCTATTCTGGTTTTATATCATCCACTTTACAATTCAGTATGTTGAAATTTAGCATTGTAAGATTTCAGTATTATGGGATTCAGTCAAGTGATTTTTCAGTAATTTGAAATTTCAGTCTTATGGCCTCAGTCAAATGGGATTCAGTCAAATGCAATTTTTATCATCTAATACGGGATATATATATATATATATATATATATATATATATATATATATATATATATATACATATACATATAGTTATGAAATTAAGTGTTATGAGTTTTAGATATTTTGGGTTTTAGATGTTGTGGTCTTGATGTTTTGAATTTAGATGTTATGAGTTTTAGATGTTTTGAGGTGTAACCATGTATATATATATATATATATATATATATATATATATATATATATATATATATATATATATATATATATATATATATATATATATATATATATATATATATATATATATATATATATATATATATATATATATATATATATATATATATATATATATATATATATATATATATATATATATATATATATATATATATATATATATATATATATATATATATATATGTGTGTGTGTGTGTGTGTGTGTAGAGAGAGAAAGAGAGATTTTATTTTTAATCTTTAGTTGTGTTTCAAGTTTAAAAACTGGGGATGTCAACCTACCACTAAAAATTACTTAACTTATGACCAGTGTCACTCGGTGACCAGTTAGATAACACACTATTATATGGCTTTGTGTTTCCTGCTGAAACTTGAAATAAAAATAAAAGCCCAACAACTGAAATAATTTAAAAACTTTTGTAAATCTCATTTTCAAGATAACAGCATTAGCAAATTGTGTTCATCACTTGTATCACTTAGAAAGTTTTGGTTGTACAGTGCTGAAAATGTTGATGGGGCAGAGTTCAGAACCAGCTTAAACCAGATATTAATCTCCTGTCCTCAGAGAGAAGTCCTTGCTTAGAACAAAATTAACTAGATAAGCATAACTGTAGACTACCGAATATATAACTTTTGCTAAGAGGAAGTACATTTTGGAATTAGTTGTGTACCAGAATCATTGTTCAAAAAGTTTTTGCTTTTTTGCTACAGTCAGTATGTAGGCATACACTTCATTTTCTAATTTGGAAAAGGCAGTTTAGAATACTTTAAGGTATATAGAGGCCTGCATTTGAAAATATTGTCCTGTCATTTGAGCTATGTGATTATGATGGACTCGCTTATTTCCAAATGATGAAGGATACTGCTAGAAGCAAGGATCAGTTGCTGTGACCTTTATTAGGTTAAATAATATTCCTTCCCTACTTTTGTTAGTCTTGCTTAAAATACGTGAACGGTACAGGATTTCAAATGCCTGAGCTGAGATTGCAATTATATGTACTGCACTTATATACACGTGACTCAGTGCAGTATATTTAGATACATGAACGTGATCCTTTGATGTCAACAAGGTAACTCACTTTTTATTCAGCTAATCTTTAAAAAAAGTTGTTTCAAACTATAAAGGAAGATGCTGTACTTCAGCAAACAGTAGTAACATAACAAGTTTGTTGTACATGTAGTAAAGTAAATAGTTATTTAAACCAACAGGAAAAGAATATGCTACCAGGAACTTGTGGTTAAAATAATTGACCAGCAGTAAGTTGTTACAAAGATTGATGGTTCTCCTTTTGAACTCTGTGACTGAAGCAGAATATAACTGGCTGTATTCAGCTCTAGAGTTCATTAAAAAGCATCTTGTATGTCTTAGTGGTATTAAAACAGTTCACAAAGTATGTAACAACCTCAGCATGGCTTGTTGCAGTCTGTTATGAACAGCGATCAGAGTGCAGATTAAAGTATGGATATAGTCAAAAAGCACTGCCTTAATTTTAAGCTGTCTTTCTCAGTGCCCGAGCAGCAGACTCTTTCCTCTCTTTCTTACTAATAGTCTTTAAGATTTCAAGAAAGCAGATGTTTAATTAGAAGCAATACTTCTAGTTCTAGGGGTGCAGTCAAGGGTATGTTTGTAGGTGGGGCTCAAGGTCTTTATGAGTGATTTTCTTAAACTTGAAGAGGGAAATACAAGGTGGGGCAGTTGAGTGAGTTGAGGGAGAGACAGAGGTTGTGGTATTAGGGAGGTGGCTGAATTCCATGATAAAGTCAGAGGGTGAGAGTCAGCTTTGAGATGTCTGGATAGTGACAGTGGAGGAGGTGGGATCTGTGGATTTCGGGCCTGTGAAAAGTTTTATTACAGTAGTGCTAGTTTCCAGTGATTTATGTAAATAACACTTATGCAAAATCACAACAGTAGTAGTTATAGAGCTTTAAATGTTAGTTATAATGGTAATGTTTATTTGAAATGTAACTAGGAAGGTAATCTGTTTGTCAGCATTGTTTTGGAAAGTTGTTACTGCCTCTTGGCAGAGGCCATGCTGAGACCAGTCTTTGATTCAGTTCACTTACCCAGGTAACAAAGTTAAATGAATGAATGTACCAGGGTCCTGAGCTGTTTAATTTGTAACAGTTGTCAGAGTTCCTTCATAACCTTAGACACAATGAGGGGTTCCTCGATCTGTTACAGTTGTCTTAGGGATTTACATTCAAAGAAATGTAAGCAATCAGTTCTCTTGCAAATGAGATTGGCATGGGCCCTATGTAATGGTACAACTTAGGACAACAGGTAAAAAGTCTAGACTGCTAAGATATATTGGTTCCCCTTAGAATCCATGCCCAAGGGTCCTACCAAATCCTTGAGAATTCTGTAAAAGGTAATATTAATTATAGGTGGTGGTACTAAGGGAGAAAAGAAGACTTTGCAAGAGGCAGTGTTATGGCATTCAGGACAAGCAACACAAAATATTTTATGAAAAAAATCCCAGGCTAATAGAGTGTCCAATGAACTCATTCTCTGGTCATTTCTACCTCAAGTGGCCCTCTAATTCATGGCTATGAGCCAAGCTCACCACTGTTATGAAAAGCTTGGGGTACTAAAAGTTGTTTATCTCTTGTGCTTTCTGATTTGCAGAGTAAATAAACTCAGTGTGCCAGTTTTTAAACTCCTGTAATTAATTTTCATATCTAGCGAGTTTGTTTAGTTCTTACTTCTCTTTTGTCTTTGTATCCAAATTAGTTCTTATTTGAATACAGATAGGATATTTTCTTCTTTACTCTTGTTCTGGCTTTACTCTTATTTTCAAAAAAGACATGTTTTTCAGAACATTGTCAACACGCTTCATGGAACCTTGTATAACCCACCTTTCATATATGCCGACAATTCAAGAAACTGGAGATCTCCTAGAATGACTTCATTCGTAAATCTTATCCGTGCAATGTAATGAGTCAGTACACTAATGAAAGTATGAAGTTGCCCATAAGTTGTGGAATAGTCCCTTCCATACCCCCACATGCACATATAATACCCTGTCTCCTATGAGAGTTTGTCTTAACAGTCACATAGCACAGTTTCATTAATGAAACTTATCATATTTCTGCTTTTTCCTGATTCCCAACCACCCACGACACATGCAAATCTGTAGTGGAAAACTACTAACAGTAACTGATTCCACACCATCTGTGAGCATGGAATGTGGTTTCCTACAAGTACTTGCATCATATTGCAGATGTTCAGCATTTAGTGGTGACTTTCTTAGCTATGCATATAAATTTAGATTATTTGAAACTTTTCATGTTCTCTTATTTGTAATTCCATCCCCAGTTAGTGGCTGTACAATATAGTCCCTGTGGCTATGAAAAGACAATTTTTTTATGTTCACCCTTACCCCTCAATATAGTCTCAAAATTTCCACCATCTGTAGGGAGTTCTTTTGGGAAAAACAATGTCTGACATTTTGGGATAGCTTATTTACTCCCCCATATTTCTCAAACAGCTATTTTAATAGGTGTGCAAAAGTTAAATTCCCATAACTTACCCAGTCAAAGATGGCTGAGTGTAGACTTCTCAGGAAATGGTTTATTACACTGAACTCCACAATCCAGTGTACTGAATTATGTTCTGGCTTTAGCCTCTTACATGACAGATACATTAAGTCAAACATTAATACTAGAGTGGTTTGTCTGCCCTTTAAGCCCACACATTAAATCTTTACTTACTTATTGCTGGAATGACTCTCTAACCATGCAAGTATTGTTGCTTTAAACTTTTTGTAGTTAGTTTGTGCAAGTTCTGAACTGATGTATGTATTTTGGGATTCTAACAAAAATGGAGATCTCAGTTTAGCCCACTTGGAAGTCAGCTGTCAGCTCAGCTGTCCATATAACAGTTAGGAAGCTTCAATATTATCAGTGTGCTTGATTTTCTATATGAAGCAGTTGACTCTTACTGTCTGTGTTCTGGACTGTGTCCCCTCTTGAACATGTCACTAACTTTAAGCCAGGGACCAGACCTTTTCCTGAAGGGTTTGGATGGACCTCTTCTGTTCTTCATTATCTTTTCTCTTGTTGTTCTTCTTCTTTTGGCTTTTCCCGGTTAGGGGTCGCCACAGCTGTACTCCAGTCCGCTAATGATTGGCAGTAGATTTTTACAGTGCCGAGGTGCCAGCCAAATGCCCAACCTTCAACGAAGCCATGCCCATTCACGCATGTCTTTTGAACACCACTCAACCACAAGGAGGACATGCAGACTCCACACAGAAGGCGCTCCAGCCAACAATCAAACGGGAGAACCTCTTGCTGTGAGGCAACAACGCTACTGCTGCACCACCGCAGCTGTTATTATCTTTTCTCTAAGTTTCCATATTTCTCTGATGGGCAGCTGTGAGTGTAGTGAGGTGTTCTCCATGATGGCTGAGCAGAGCATGTCAAAGCTCAGTTAGTTTTTTGTTGAATAGCTGTGCTTTGTTGAAAGGATTTAGTTTCTTGCAGAGTATGAAACAGTGCCTCTGTATCTTTCTCCATGTCGCGCTGTCACAGTTGGGTTTAGAGTTCAGTAGCATGGGAGCAGTTTCCATAGCAGTTTTTCAGAGTTCAATAGGCTAGAGAATATTTTATACCTGTTGTCAAAAATATTAAACAATGTAGTCTGAATAACTTAAGATTGGAGGGGTGAAGTAACGTATTCTGTAAAACTTCAAAAATCTGCCTGAAATGACTTCCCCTGTGTATGTAGAGTATAAGCTACTTTAGTATTCCATGTATACTACATTCCAATCCAACATAATTCCTTGGGGGTGTAGACTTTAACACATTTTGTAAATGGTGTGAAGTCTTAACTGAAATGACATCACTAGTCTGATTTGTGTTGTTACAGGTATATTATATTTATTGATGCAATGTTTAATAATGTTATTTATCCTGAATTTAACAATATAGCTTTTTGATTTGATGTATTATTTCACTTTTAGAAAATGTGATTGCTTATTTCATCAATTAATTTTATGTATTTAATAATGATATATTAAGTTTTATATGACCTGTATGAAAATTATTGTCATGTTTAGGTTTTTAATCTGTGTGCAACACACAATTACCTCCTGCATTGTTTTTAGTGTTTCAGCGGCTATAGAAATGTTGTATTTCTATGCTGCGAAAATATATGATTTGCTATGATCAGCAGAATTTGTACCAAGGAATCTTGATTTCTGACATTTACAAAACATACAAAAGTAATTCTCCCATGCATCTTAGGTAAGCTGTGCATGTTGCAGAAATCAATTGACCTGTTACATGAGCTGGCACATTCTGTAGTCAAGTGTTTTATTTGCTGTAAACTTTTAACCAAGACAAAAATAGTGACACTAGGTCACCTGGAAAAAGTTTGCTCATATCTATCTAAACACTGTGTTTTTAAAATGCATTGTCCTATTCTCTGTACTGGAATAAGTTGTTTTATGATTTTCATTAAAGCTTAAAGTATTTTTGCAATGTATAAACATGCCTGTTTGACAATATCTTTGAATTATTTTATTCTCTCTATATAAGCATGCTTTCATTAATGGTTTTTCAGAACTTTATAATTATGACATTTATCCAAAAATGAAATAAAAATCAGCAAGATTAATGGCACAGTAGCAAGGCATCCATTTGTGCTGTCTGCAGCCTGTTTTTAGAAACAAACTCTATCTGTTGTTGCGGCTTGTGGAAGGAGGGGATAAAGTGTCTGACAGTCAGCTCTTCGAACCTAATGGGAGGATTTTAGAATGGTTTTGCCTTCGATATATAACCATATTTTCATTAAGGTTACTTTAGAACTGTATAATTGTGAAATCTATCCAAAATGAAAAACAAATAAAAAATAAAAACAGCCAAACCAATGACACAGAGGAGGATATCCCTTTTATGCAAGCAGCCTGTATTAAGAAACAAACTCAGGATGCTGGTAGGCTGGAGGGTTGAAAAGAATAATGTGCTTAACGATCAGCTCTCCTAAACAGGGAGAAGAATATAGGAGTTCCAATGACTGTGCAACCCCTAGTGAAGGTCAGGAGGTTTACAGGTTGTCCTATCAGCACTAGGGAATGGGAATGATATCATGACATCATTACACTAGCAACATCCCCCTGCTTTGGTTTCCTGTCCCACCTTCTGCATTCATAAAGGTTTTAGGATCCAGAAGCACAACTCCCCCTTCAGATCCCTAGCTCCTTAGGGCTAACTGAAGGAATGCCATAAGTTCTTCTTTCTGAAGGGTTGTAGGTCCTGCCATTGAAGGGAAATATCCAATTTTCCAGTAAGAAATGATCAGGGGAATCAATAGTTGGATGAGCATGAGTGCAGGGATCAGAGCTGGAAGATACATGGGAACAGGATTGGAAAGAACTAAAAATGGGGAAAAAATCACATTGTAATTAAATTGTTTTTCTGTTTTTGCCCTCATGCCTGCTGTTCATCAGGTCTGCTCCAGATGGACTTGAGGATGTGTATTCTCTTACACTGAAAACCCATAACTCAGGAACAAGAGTCATTTGGGGAATGTCTTTCATACAGCCATGGGGCTGCTTGTGCCCTTGCTGGCATCCCAGCAATGATGGTATATTTTACAGGCAGTAACCCCTGCCCTGGCTGGGGAACACTATGTCTTCTTTCATGTTGTGGTACAGTGTCATTTACCTACAGTGAAGGCTGCTGTCTGTGCAGCTTAGTAGCTAATACCTACCCCAGTGGCTGATATTACATAACCTCCAACCAGGGACTGTAGCATTAGATGGCTCCGGTACACACTCACTCCTGCCAAAATAATACACACCAGCACCACCAGACACCTGAGCAACTAATTAAACCTTGAATCAGAGTTAGTGCTTTATCCCTCTATGTCAGTAGAGCTGGCTAGCACTGCAAGTGAAGGTGTCACCCATTTTATAGCTATAGCTTGGGAGAGGGAAAGCACGTACATCTGCCTAATGTTTCAATCATGTAGTCACAGAAGTAGTCTAGTAATATGTTGCACTGGTAACCTGGGGTTTGAGAATGTGACTAATGGGTAGGGTCAGAGAATGCAGCACTGGATATGACATCAGACTCACAGCTCTGTACTTACAGGCTTCATGGGTCTGCTCTGTGATGACACACTAAACTTGGGTTCTGAGGAAAGGCATCCAATACAGTAGTCTTCAGTCCTGCATAATATTTTGCATCATTGTAATCCCACACATAGTTGTTCTAGACAGGCAGACAGTTCTCAGAGTGTTTTGTCTCCTTCTGTTTTTTTCTAGCTTAACCTATGTGTTCTTATGATCTATTCTAAAAACGACTGGAGAATGCTACTGTGATGTTTAGCAGACAGCTGGCAGTGGATACATAAAAAGTACATCTGTGGAAGATGCTCACCATAACTGTAGGTATGCAAGGAGAGGTCATTGTAACAGTTAATTCTTAAATTTGGGTTTACCCATCTTATGACCACCTTTGTTTCTTCCTGAAGTTTTTATCAACTCTGCCTTTATCCCTTTAAAAGCCAACAGTGGTCTTACACAAGCAATCCATGGAACCTTTATTGATGCAATGCACTGATATACAGGCAACATTATTAGCCACCTTTGTCTGCTCTTTGAGCATCATTTGGCTGTTATATGAAAGTGGGCTTTGTAGTAAGCAATTGCCTTCATGGAGAAAAACGTAATATGTTAATTTAAAGCAGTAACTATGTATCATTCTAGTATGGGCTGAGCATATCCTTACTGTTGCACTGACTGTTCTCTCCTGAAAGAGCTGTTTTGCTGATTACATTATACAACTATAACATCTTCTTTGGAGATAGCCATTGTAACATTAAATCATAATGGTTGGGAAGAATCCCAACCCCTGCTAGCATATATCTGGAAGATGGACAGTTACAGGGATTCCTGAAGTGTACCTCTGCCATAACCTCTCCTACCTCTGGACTGTGCATTGAATTTGTAGTGTTTTATGGAGGTGTGGAGAGTAGTCCATTCTGTTGCTGTTGTGCCTTGCAGAATTTGTTATGCTTGCATGACAAAAGACAATGTAGTGGGACAGATTATTTTTTTTTAATCAGGCTTTCCTTTCTTTTTCTGAATGAGTGAAAAAGTGCATTATTGGGATACTAGGTACATGGACAATTCCACAGGATCAGAGCAGTTGGCCTCAAGATCCAGCTGATCATCCATGAGCGAGGTAACTCAGGCAGCTGGGGATGTATTCTCCCAAACTGGAGATAGTAACATACAACCGCAGTCCCCTTGCTTTACACATTCGGTCTTGTGTTGTTTCCAGCCCTCACTAGACAAGGATGAACGCAGTACCTGCATTGACAGGAGCTGGCTTTATATCATAATGCCTTTTTTCCCAAAATCTCTTTATTTCAATTTTCTTTTTTCAAATAATAACAACAATACAGTAACTCAAAAACACAAATAAACAATACAAATACCTATCTAAAGAAAACAGACAACAATCTCGTTCCGAGAAAATTATACATATCTATCTATATATATATATATATATATATATATATATATATATATATAAAATATATACACAATAAGTCACCACATCGTCAAGTAAAGTATGAGAATTTTTATGTTCATTTAGTCTCATAAGGGATAGTGAAAAAGGGGATAGTCTATATAGAAAGTAAAAATAGAAATTTAACCATTTATTTGTATGTTTAGGGAAATATCTAGTTACACATATACTAAGAGAAGGGAGAAAATGCAAGAAAGACTGGTTATACTACATTAATTTCTTATTTAAAGGTTAGCTTATTCATGACAATTTGTAGGCGAATTTTATTTGTCAAGAATTATATCTAGTAAGTAACCCCAATATTTTTGGTAGCATTTGTTTTTTGTTTTTGAATAAATTAATTTGTGAGATGAGATATATTTGCTAGCAAGATTGCTAACATTTTCCAATGTAATTGGTGACATGACATTCCAATTCTTTATAATAAAAAATTTAATAAGGGCACATATCATAATAAAGACATGTTTTAATATTTTTGGGAGTTGATTGATATTAATGTGCAATATAGCTGTCTCCCATGTAAGGGTTGATTTTTCATATCCCATCTTCTCTAATCTTACTCTCAAGGAACACCATAAGTTGTGTATCTTAGTACAGTTCCACATGACATGTAAAATATCAGCTGTTTGATCTGGACAATGGGGACATATAGGTGAAAAGTTAGGATTGAATTTATTTAATTTAGATAAGGTATAATATAGATTGTTATTTACCATAATTTGTGTATATAACAGCTTCTTGAAAGAAATTAATTTGATTGTATTTTCAATGGCTAGTTTCTTATTTTCTTCCGTCAGTGATTGATTTTTCATTTGCTAATAGTTTGAAAATAATAAAGAATTCTGATGTTTTTCACTCATTACAATTTTATAAGTCCTAGAAATTGTTTTCCCTTTAATCGCAAAATTTTCAAGTATTAGTTTAACTAAATCTATGTTCTGTAAGTCAGCGTGTATTTGTAAGAATTTAGCATTTATAAGATGATGAAGTTGGTTAAGGATAATACTATATTTCATAGGAAGTTTGAGTTCGTCTCATTTGCCCCATGTTAGAGTCTTTCCATTGGTATATATCCCATATTGTGTAGTCTTTTATCAGGGGGTAGTTTGTTAGATTTACTGGTTTATTATTTATTAGTAGATTAGGATTTAGGTGTAACGGTTGTATAAGGGCAAAAGTGTCAGCTAATTGCAATGATTTAAATAGTTTCTGTGTTGTAAGAATCATGTTTTTAATTAGTGGGTGTAAATTCTTCATGTAGATGCTAGCCTGCTTAAATTCAAGAATGGTAAGGTTTTGATATTACAGCCAAGGGATTTCAATGGTTCATACCAGATTTTGGTCCACTGGGGTGTCCCAAGTATTTATATATGAGTCATAGTTTATTATTTGTATTAGTCTGGATACAGTAATTATACTATAGTAAAGCTTACAATCAGGTAACCCCAACCCCCCCTTATCTTTGGCGAGTACAAGTTTTGCATATTTAATTCTGGTAGATTTGGGATACCATGAGAATCTTGATATAGCTTTTTCCATGGCAAGGAAGAAGTTTTGGGGAATATTTGAAAAGGTAGCATTTAATTGAAAGAGTATTCTTGGTAGAAAATTCATTTTGACAACACTAGCTTTAGACAGTAGAGACATATTAATGTTCTTCCATCTATCCATATAATTTTGAATTCTAGTCCATGTAGTTAGTAGGTTATTGTTTATATCTCTTTGAGTCTGGTAAATATTATTCCTAGATATTTTATCTGGTAGTTTATTTTGATCTCACTCATAGGAAAGTACAATTCTTTATGACCTATAGGATTGAGGGGAAATGTGTGACTTGTTTAAATTTAAATTATAATTTGAAACTCCCGAGAACTCATCAATAACTTTAAGTATTTTTGAGAGGTCAGTAGTGGGGAAGTTGGAAGTATATATTTAAGTCATCAGCAAAGGCCGAGTATATAAGATTTGTATTGTGGATTCTGGGAATATGATGAAAGGTTTTTTGTGAAATAAACAGAAAAAAGGGGTTCTAGATAAAGATTAAATAGGTATGGCGAAAGAGGACATCCTTGTCTTGTACCATTGGATAAGAGTATAGGGTTAGTTATAAGTTTATTTACCTGTATAGTGGTAGAAGCTTTCTGATACAGAACCTGGATCATTTTAATGAATTCTTGAGGAAAACCATATAAAGGCAGTATATTAAAGAGAAAGTGTAAGTTTACTCTATCAAAAGCTTTAATTGCATCTACTGTAAGGGCATATCTGGGGCATTTATCACTATTAAGTAGTCTTACAATGGTATCTAAGAGGAGGGTGTTGTCACTTGTTTGCCTGTTTGTCATAAAGCCCATTTGTTGTTGGGAAATAGCAGAGGGGAGTATATTCTTAAGTCTATTTGCTATAACATGGGCTAATATCTTAAGATTAGTGTTTATGAGGGCTATTGGTCTATAATTTGCTGGATCTGTTGGGTCAGAATGCAGTTTAGGAATCAACACTGTCTTGGAGTTATTTAAGTATTTGTCTGTTATCCCATATTGTATTATATAGTTGAAAACTTTTAATAACACTTTGGAGATAGGTTTCATGTATAGCTTATAAAAATCAGATGTTTATCCATCAGGCCCAGGGGATTTATCTAGTTTTAGTTTGTTTATTGCAGCTTTTATCTCTTTTAATTGTAACAGTGATTTTAAGAGTTTCCTTTGATCTTCTGTAATTTGTGGAAAGTTTATATTATGTATAAAATCCTCAAATCTGTCTGTAGATGGTGATAAGGGTATATTGTATAATTTCTTATAAATATCTTCAAAAGTGTTCACTATATCTTGATCTTTATATTTCACCTGTCCTTCATATTTTATTTCTTTGATCCTAGGAGGTCCACTTTTTATGTTAATTAGTCTAGCTAGGAATGTTGATGGTGTTTGAGCCCATTCTGAATATTGATATATTGACCTTAATTCTAAGAAGGAAATATTTTCTAATAGTGTTTGTGTTATTGTTTTTGCCAATCAATCATTTTTTCCTCAAGTTCTTTAGAATATTTTTCCTGAAGTTCTAGTTCAGCAGTGTTTATTTGATACTCTAGTTCATTCTTAAGATTGTTATACTTTTTTTTGAGCCATGCAGATTTTTGAATAATAATACCCCCGATGACCGCCTTGGTAGCCACCCATTGTATGTCATATGGAATTTAATCAGATATAAAATCATTTTGAAGTTGGGCTAGCACATTCTGAATTTCTTGTGTAGTTTCTTGATTTTGTATAATTTTAGGATTTAACGTCCAGGTATTGAAATAGGAAATATTTTGTTTATGAGCTTGAAAGATTATTAAAAGTCTAATTTTGGAAGGATCTGAAAGAGTTCTAGGTGATACAGTATAATTTAATTTGTTAGAAATGAAAGCAAGGGAAATTAGACAAGCATCTATCCTGGACCAAGTTTTATGAGTGGCTGAAAAGAAAGTGAATCTTGATATTGTTTTATCATATTGAAATTTAACATAAGGGTCAACTAGTTCAAATGTATTTTGTAATTCTTCAAGTGCTGCAGTGGTAGATTGTGACTGTCTGTTTTTATTATGCGATCTATCCTTATCTAGCTTTAGTAAAGCATTCCAGTCCCCACCTGCAATAAACAGATGATTTGGGTATTTGGCTAATATATTAAAGATTTCATAAATGAAGAGCTGTTGATTTGATTAGGGGCTATATATATTAAGAAAGAGTAATGGTTTGTTCAAAGTATGATATTCAGTAGTAAATAATACCCATCTTCCCTTTGAGTCAGCTTCATAGGACGTAACCTTGGAAGGATTTATTTACTATAATGGCCACTCCCCTGGACAAAGAACTATAATTTGCAGCAACTATTGTTTTAACCCATTTTCTTTTCCTTTCTCTAACCCAAAGTTGGTCATCTAAGTGAGTTTCTTGCAATAAAGTTATATCAGCTTTAGTTTGGTATGTGAGGTGCATGATTAAATTTATTTTCTTTTTATCTACCATCCATTTAACATTCCAAGAGTCTATGGTTAGCATTTTTTATTAATATTGTTGAAGTTTCTCATTAGTTGATAGTCAAAAATACAGTTATAAACTTTGTCTGTTAGTGTATTTATCTTAAGAATAAATGTTGTGACTTCTATACTCTTAAACTCTAAATAGGTGCCTAACCACCCATCCCTCTGTATTTGTAAATGTGCATGAGTTAAGAAACTAAAATAAACTATTATTTTTAACAACGAGTAGATATATATCAGAGGGATGTCAATAATACCCATACTGTTCCAAATGTGAACAGTCATCAGCTAACAGACTGTGCCCATCCCGCTCCTTTTATTATTTATATACTGCATATTCATTTTCAGACTTCTTAAAATATTATATTAATTGTACCCTTAGATATTATATATAGAGAAAAGGAAAAGTAGCTTTTATAAAAAGTTTTGTAGTAACAGCAACATATTATAATTCTTAACATTTCAAGAGTTATTAAAGAGTTAACAAAACAATATTTTCAAAAACCAAGGCGGCATCATTTTAAAAATACAACATTTGCATTATTCTTACTAACAGCAACTAACTGTGGTTCTTTAAAATTTATTGGAAACTTTGTTCAACACTGCACTGTCAAAAACCATACAAGCAATCATTGTGAACTCATATTATTAATTAACCAGTGCCATCTACTGGACAAACAGGGGGAAAAAAAAGAGAAGAATGTTTTTGTACCTTGCTCATAGACACATTTAAAGGTAACTCAATGGTTATGCCAGTAGAATAATGATCATACATTTTAAACATTTAAAAAAGGCAGCACTTTAAAATTCAACAATATTTGCCTTATTCTTACTAACAGCAACTAACTGTGGTTCTTTAAAATGTATTGGAAACTTCATTTAACACTGTACTGTCAAAAGCCATATAAACACATCATTGTGAACTCATATACTAATAATTAACCAGTGCCATTAACTGAACAAACAGAGAGGAAAAAAAAAAGAGAAATGTTTTTGTACCTTGCTCATAGACAGACTTAAAAGCAACTCAAAAATTATGCCAGTAGAATAATGAGTATGCATTTTAACTGAAACTACTTATGTCTAGTATTTACACTACTTAAACTATTATATCAAAGGGTATATCCCCTTTTTTAAATGTAATTTAACACTTCTTTTTTGTAAGCAGTAAATGCACTTTAAAGTCATTTCTCTATGCAGACAGTGTTAGGTAGCTTTGTAACTTTTAAATATAAAGGCAGTTACTAAAAGATAGTACCTTAAGTATTACAGTGTAGCAAAGAGGTTTTCTCTACAGGCAAGTAAGCAGAGTTATTTAGAACACATTCCACATCCATTTGTTTAAAATTTCACATAAGAGTGGTATATTCTTCTGTCCTGTAGTTTTTTGGAGCTGTATCACTTGTTTAGCCTTCCAAATGTTGTTTTTGGATCAAAAGATATGAAAAGAGTTGTCTCAGGTAGGATTTACTTTGAAGAGACTCAGAAAGGTGGATTTTGCCTTGTCAGGTGTTTCCAAGGATATTTTTTCTTCTTTGTAATAAAATGTTAAAGTTGCAGGATATCTCATTTGGAAACAAATCTTATTTTCAATGAGGTAATTGCAGTATTTGCTGAGTTTCTGTCAATTTTGTTTAATTTGTAAAGGAAGATCTTGAGTAATCGTAATTTTATGTGCTCTCCATGTAACATTCTTTTTAATCTTATAAGCTGACAGTATCTGTTGCACATGTGCTGAATTAAGCAGTCTGATATAAATTTGTCTAGGAAGATCACTTGTTTGTGTATGCCTTAAAGCTCTGTGAGCTCTTTTGATCACTATCTCATCCAGGATATCTTTATTAGTCAGAAGAGAGCTTAGTATTTCTTTTATTATTGGAATAAGTTGTAGATTATCAAAGCTCTCTGGAATACCCCTTATGATAAAATTATTTTTCCGGCTTCTAGCTTCCAAGTCTGACATTTTTTGCTGTAATTCTTTAATTATGGTGTCATTGGTTTGTGCTTTTTGTTGCAGTTCATTTATTTTTAGCTCATTGTCCATAATTTTAGCTTCATTTTGTTCAAGCCTAAGCACAATTTGGTCCAAAGTAGAGCCAAATGTAGTTAGCTTATGAGAGAAACCCTGCACTTCTGTTCGTAAAGGTTGTAAAGCAGTTTTAGGTTTCCTCCAGTGTTAAAGGTTGTTCCTGTTTTAATCCTTGAGACATTTTACCAGCTTCTTGTTATTGCTTGTTAATTTTTTGCCTTTTAGAAGTGGTTTCTTTCTCAGGAGTAGTAATTGCAGACAGTTTGGTTTTTGTGATTGCAGTTTCCATCCGATCTGGCTGATTCTCCATTACTCTTGTATAGTTAGATTCCTAGTAATAGTGCAGAATTTTAAATGATAAGTCTTGTTATGAAAGTTGCTTTTCTTGTTACTTTCCTCTTATTAGGCCTGTTAGTCTTAATCCACACCATGCAGTTCAGTTCTCTGTTTCCAACAAGTAATTATTTTTCCATCAGAATGAGATAATTTTTGAAAAATAAAGATGAAACAAGTAAGTACTTGTATTTCTGCTTTAATCCATTGATGTTTGATATACTTTTCCTAAGTGTTGTGCTGATTTGAAGTCAGATTATAGTATAGGAATGGAGGAGCTGCACTGTCAGTGTGCTTACAGGCTGTCCACATTTTGGAATCTATATCATAATACCTAAAGGAAGGCTAAGCCACAGCTTGTTGTCCAAGGATCTGTCCCTCTAAAATATTCTGACCTATGCCTAGGGAAGCATGATAGATCCTATCATCTGTCCTCATGCAAGGAACTCTTATTAAAGTTTGCCATCCTTCCCATAATTGGTTAGGACAACATTACATCTCAGTGGTGTCAGCCAGTAGCAAAGGTGAACTTCTGTTATTGTTGACAGTTATCAACATTGTGGCTCTCTTTTGATCTGAAGGTTACATTGGTCCTTAATGTGTTTTTAACCCTCGCTATTACAAAACTTCATGGATTGTACGTCACGGATTGTAATCATAACTGTGACAGCAGAAAAATGTGGTTACATGTGTCCTTAATGTGCTTTTAACCCTCGCTATTACAAAACTTCATGGATTGTACGTCATGGATTGTAATCATAACTGTGACAGCAGAAAAATGTGTTAGGTTTAGCTCTGAGTGAACTTATTTATGTAGTGTGTTATCTTGCAGCATGCATCAGAAAGGGTGCATGGAGAATCCTGGTTCTGAATACATCCAAATTTTTTACTGAATGCTGATTGCTGGAAAAGATGAGGCCTTCCAATGGACCTGTCATGAATGGTACTCACTATAGTGCAACAACTGAAGTTTGCAACTGTTCTTTCTACTTTAAACTGTATTGCAGTTCTAACCTACACATTACACATTAGAGTAAAATATGTTGATGTGAAGTTTTATTTTACTGTTTCTGAAGAAAATGAGTTTGAAACAAATCTATGTTGAATGTAGTTTGACTGTTTCATAATTATTTTTTTCCTAGTATAGATGAGCTATTTTTTTTCTTCCCTGAATATAAACTATACTTTAATGTGATGACTTTCCCAGAGCAACAAGACTACAGGGGAAAATTACATATTCATTATTTTCTCCTAATCAAGATGATTTGAAATACGAACCTGTTCACTTTGTTCAATGATATTGGAGTTTTTGATTTCCTGCCTGCCTACATGTATTGCTTTTTGTTTAGTTGAAAGATATTCCTTTATTCTGTTACTTGGGAAAATAACATTTGGGTTTCTTTTTCTTTTAGCATTTCTTATGATGCAGTAGAATCAGATGGATTCATTGTGAGGATCCAATGTGGTTTCTTTTCTTCAGAGAACATTCCTGACAGAATGAGACGCCAACAAGTTTTGATTCCTGTCTCCTGGAATTTCTCTGTACATGGGCTGCACTGCCCTGCTGAGTTCTATAAACAGAAAAGTGGAGTAAAAGTAAAAAGTAAAGTTAAAAAGAGAGAGAGAGAGAGAGAGAGACAGAGAAACAGGCTTTTGAAGAAGATAAATAGTCTGCATATAGTTACATGTTGGACAGCTGACAGCTGAATTATTTGAGAAGGGCCTCACTTTTTTGAAAGAGAAAATATGCTGCATGGTTCCCAGTTTAGTTGGACAGGATCTCACTTTTTCGAGTTATATTTGTTGGGCAGCTCTCAGATAATTTGGGTGAACAGGATCTCACATTTCTGTAAAGAGTTAATAGGGAAGTTGTTAGCTAGCTTGAACAGTGAACTGGACCATATATTTTTTTATTTGTATTTTCTGCTTGTGTGTGTATGTTGACTGCAGGGTTAAATTCAGAGAACTGGAATCAGGGTAATCCCAATATTTCCTAGGGGTATGCAAGTATATTTTACATATTTCCTTTATACATAATCTAGTTGCAAGTATTTAAGGACATAGAGTAACATCAGTAAGGAAGGTAGAAAGTAAAAGCTTTCACAGAAAAGCACTTTTTGCCATAATAAAATTATTTGAAGAAAAACATTAGAAAGTGGAGGAGCAAAAAGAGTGTTTAATCAATGAGACACTGATCATGGTTGGTATTGTAAAGTTCTTATGGTAGATAAAGAATTAGCACTAAGGTAAGTTAAAAGATACCAATAAAAGTGTTAACAACAGATTACACATCTCAAAAAGATAGCTGCACAATATAGAACTGGATCCCTTTATTCAGTCCAGACTGAGAGTAAATGATATAATTCTGGTGAGAAATTAGATGAGGATATTCCTCCTCTGTTCAAACCAAAGTTCACCTGGTAGAATCAGGGAGGAATCCAAGTCTTTCTGAATTTGACACATGGGCTATCAACAACAGTAACAATAACAGCAACAATGACAAAATGTATTGTGCCATAAGTATTTCATTTGTTAAACAAAATGTTCATTTCTTTTAAACTGTAGCAAACTACTTGCTACATTTGTAGCAAAGAACTGCTATGGTTTGTGCCACACACTCAGTGCTATAGCACTTAAGTTCTATACTAACAAACACTTTCCATTTTAAATTGCATCAAATTGCCTGCTACATTTGTAGCAAGCAGTTTTTACAGTTCATGCCACACATGGATCACTACAGTACTTCAGTGCAGAAGTAGCTGCAACAGTTTATGCCACACATGGAGCTCAAAAGCACTTCAGTTCTGAAAAAAAAAATCTATCATTTTTGCATCTTTGAATCCTATCATTTTTAAACTGTATCAGTCTGCTTTCCACAATGTAGCAAACAGTTTACAGCAGACATGGAGCTCTAAGCATTTCAGTTTTGACCACAAATGCAATACTAGCATTTGAATATGGGTAATGCACTGCACTGCAAACAGATTGGAATCTGCTGGTTATGTCCCCTAGTACTATGCACCCAGAGCAACTGCCAGCTTTGCCCCATCCTAGAAACATTACTGATAGGAAATACAAGGCAAATGAGTTACAAGACCATTTAAGCCTTTGGAATGCCTGCCGTCATACTGTACCCTATTTCTGTAGAAGGGCAATGCAGGTCAGTCCTGGAGTAAGTTTATCAGTATCCATTCCATTGTTCATGTTTAATTTAAAGGATGCTAGGGGACACTTTTTTAACTTGCAGAACTTTGTTCAGGAGATAGAGTAGGGACTGAGTCATAAATGCAGCTGTCCAGCATGTTTTATTTATCTGCTGCTAGAGATTTAAGATGTTCTTCCTTAGATCACTATTGGAGTATTCCAAATGTTAGGTTATCTCTCCTCATAATATGTATGTCTGGCCTGAGTAACAAAGCCAAAACCTTCAGTAGAGCTATATATCTGACATATGACCTAAACTTGCAGGTGTAAGGATATCTAAGTGGATGTACGAGTGTAAAATCTCAGACTACCTCACCACCAGTCTGAACATCGGTCTTGCACTCATAAATCTGTTCTACCTATGGTCATTGGTACCACTGGCCATCACTGGTTCAGATAAGTGCCCACTTGGATACCTTCCTAGATTTTCTTGTTTGCATTGCTGTTTGGTACTGTATTAGATTTTAGCTAGGAGGAGAAAGGATAATTGTGGTTGGCAGATTCCCAACAAGAATCTCCACTCCCAATGCTTCTTTTGTTTAGACTCGAGTATGATTATAAGAATTTATGATTTGTTAGTCCTTCATACATAAGTTTCATACATATTCTTCCCTCAATACATATGTGGAAACCCAGTTCCTAGTTGTTTACTTGGCTAATAACCACAAGGGCCTTTTTAAGCCTACCCATGCATCCCAAATCTCTGACAAGTTCTGGCACCAGTTCTACTATGATAGTAATCCCCCCCACCCTTCCTTAGATTCTGTGTGTACTTCACCAGCTAACACTTAAAACACTGGACAATATGCAAGGCCAGCAAATACTCCTTCCATTTCCTGCTTTCTAGCACTTGGCATCCTAAGGCACTATAGTAATGGTCTTTTGCTAACTGATAATAATTGCCGTGCAATTGTAAGGCTATGAAGTATTCAAACAACGGAAGTTCGAATACTTCATATTTTGGCAGGTTATGTGAGCGAATGTTATTATTGTGAATGGACTGTGCATTCGCAATTATAACGTTCCCTCATGTAAGCGGTACAGTGCGGTTAGGGAAATACATCCCTTTCCTCACTGTAGTGCGATCTAGGAGTTGGAATATTAAGTTGGGGGGTGTGGGGGTGCAGGGGGGCTTGCCCCCCTGTATAAACGTGAGTTTAGGCTAGTTAGTTAGGGAGTTAAGGGAAGGGTGGGATTGCTGTTAAGTGTCGAAAATGTCACGAGCGACATTTTCGACATTGACAGCTGTTTTTCGACTTTAAGAAAGTTTGGAATTGTGTACTTTCGGCAAAACACTTCGCTAATAAGTACACGTTTTGTTTTAATTTTCGACATAATGATAGGAAACCTATATACATATATATATATATATATATATATATATATATATATATATATATACATATATATACATACAGTGTGCCTCATATAGTCACACCATCATGACAGACACTACCATGTTTTGAAACAGAACACACTAAAATGTCAAGCCTCATAGAACATACATAGCTCACCTGCTCCTTGCTATACCTCCCAACCTCTTAGCTCATGATATTTGAACAAAGCCAAAAATAAAGGCTGAGGGGGTTAAAGGCCCCAAAATCAGGATAGAGTTTATGTATTGCTCTTATAAACCTAGAAAGCTGATAGAATTAATGGTTTTGTGTTGGCATGCATTTTCTGAAGGATATCAAGTCTGAAATACAAATGTCTGTCATTATGTAGTGACTTCTGTTCTCATTGATGGGTTAGTAAACTGAAATTTTATGAAGAACAGAGCAAAAATGTCAGATTAAAATTTGCACATTTTGTGAAAATATGGGCAGTTGAGATATATGCTCCATGCAAATGTAGAACAACTCATCAACAACAAATTTATTTTCAATCAAGTAATACTAAACTAGCCTCTGGCAAAAAAATGTATTAGCGATCAGTGACTTGTTTTTTATGCATATGGATTCCTCACTCATCAGGCAGGGCAATTATATGGTTATTGTCAACTGTCTTTCAGGCAGCAGAATTACAAACATTACAAGGACCCTGTTGATCCTTTCCAAAGACAGGTACAACTACATCATGGTGGAAGTTCATGTGACAGCAAAAGACCTAGGGAGCAAAACCCTGAGGGACATGCAAAGAGACATGTCAAACCTCTCCGATCTAGTGGTGAATGCAAAAAGCACTCTGGTCTTGATTGTTATCCTAACTTCACACAGAATAATGCTGACTTACTACCTGATGTCATTCAAGGGTTATTCAGTATGTATTAGACAGGATTAGACAATAGATAATCCTATTTTGCAAGGGCTGGTCTGCATTTCTCATTCAATTGTTTCCATATATTGCTAAAAGTCTTTATTGCCACCATATTGCATTTTTTAGGCAGAGGCCACCAAATGAACATCCCAGCTTAGCTGGCTCTTGTCAGTGCAGGAAGTCTTAATAACAAATTGTTCAGTCTTGAGGCACTCCTGCATCTGAAACAGGCCCAAGGATGTGCAGTTACAGAAACTTGGTTTAAATGTAAAGAAAACACTCCAGACATACCAGGGTTTTGCACCTACTATGCCTTCAGGTCTGGTCGAAGCTGCAGTGGTGGTTCTATTTTTGCCATGGGCCACATTTCACCTAGGCTGAAATCCAGAGATCCATAATTAGAACTTCAATTTATCATACACAAGATAAGTTACAAGCTTATAACATGTTACTGAACCACCTCCCTTTCTCCAGTTGATCATGTTAAATTAATGGAAGTTTTAGAAGAAAATCCTATAAACAATAACTGCATAATCATAGTTTGCTTCAACTACTCAGCCATATACTGGCGCACCTGTACCTCTAAACTAGGTTATACCCAAAGATCTTGGATTTGATAAATGACAATTCTGTGGATCAAACAGTTGGTGAGTCCACTAAAGGCCAAACTATTCTGTATCTAGTCTTTGCAAATATTACCTCTACTGGTTCCACTTTCCTTGTCTTGCCTTCTGTAATTAAGAAGGGAACATAAAGTATTGTTTTTACTTTCAGACTCATCATACCCCCTTTATCCAATGTCACCTTATTTAAGGATTTCAGAAGTGTGAACCTTATATAATTATATGATAAAATCACCAAATATACCCATGACATCACTATTACTGACCTCAACACAGCAGCTTATATGTGTATCAGTCAGAATTAGAAGAAAATAGAATGCACATTTAAAAATAGTCACTGGTCAACTGACATAATCAAACTTTATAACAAGAGGAAAAAATCAAACTGTGCACTAAGATTAAAACTGCTTAGAATGGGGATAGTATAAAATATCACCAAACACTGAGAAGAAGTATAATGGCCAGTAAAGCAAACCTCGAATGAAAATTAGCTTCTGAAGAGAAGTATAACTACAAGTCCTTCTTTAGTTATGTTAGAAAACTGATAAATAAAACTTAACATTGCTTTGAGCTTTTCCGTAATGGAAGCCCTCATAATGACCCCAATGACACTGCAACTATGCTAGCCAATAAGTTCTCTGTTAACTTCCCCTCTAAAACCCTATTCAAACACCACTCTTCCCAGAATCCTGTATTCTTCCAACTATAACTAAGGAATGTGTTCTTAAGGTGTTATCTAAAACCAAAAACACTCCTTCCATGGGTCTTATTAAAAGGCATTAGACAGGCTGTTGATGTAACTCTCCTTAAACTAGTTAACCTAAGTGTAGCAATTGTGGTACATTGCTGTGGTGATGCCTCTCCATAACTGTGTTCTTAATATGTAAGGAATTAAGACCAATCAATGTTACAAGTCTGAGCTGCAAACTATGGAGAGTATTATAACTGATGTAATTGATAATGATACAGAGAACCTGATTAGGCTTCACCCCAAGAATTTGGTTTCATCAAAGGAAGATCCTGTCTGTTGAAACTTGTTAATTTCTTTCAAAAGGGTCATACAAATTGTAGACAGTGGGCGTGCTGTTCATATAACTTATCTCAGTCTAACCAAAATATCTGATACCATAGAAGGTCTCTCCAAACACCATTATATTGGGCGACTTCAACTACCCAAACATAGACTGGGAGCATTACCCTAGCTCCAACACCCTAGCCCAAAGGTTCCTAGACACCTAGCCTGATACACTAGTAATAGGTGACTCCATAGTCAGACACACTGATGTCCCACTGACCAGGCTGAACAAGGAGAAGGTGACTGTGAGCTGTCTATTGGGAGCTAGGATCCGCCACATAACACATGCACTCAGGTCACTCCAAAGCAAGTACAAATATGACTCCGTCATTGTCCATGCTGGTGTGAATGACCTGAGATGTACCTCCCTGGACTACATGAAAAGAGACATAGAGGAGCTCTCCGATTATGTAGCCCAGGCTGGTATGACCCTGACCCTGAGCATCATCTTGCCCTCACCAAGAATGATACCACAATACAAAGACAAGATGATCAGCTTTAACAATTGGCTCAAGTACTGGTGTCATTCTAAGGGGATCCAATGTCTGTCTGCCTGGGATGATATGTTGGACAAGCCATGCTGCTTCGCAAGGGATGGCTTACACCTGTCACCACTGGGCTTCCGGATATTGGCTAAGGCTCTTGCCACCCCCATAGTGCCTTTTTTAGGCAAGGCTCAAAAGACAAACCCACCTCCTTAGAAAATAAAAATGAAAAAAAAAAACTAAGGGTAATGCTGCTCAACGCCAGAAGTCTAAATCTCAAGATGCAGACACTTGATGCACTCCTCAGCATGGAGAACATCGGCGTCTGTGCAGAAACTGAAACCTGGTTCAAGGCTCCTGAGAGCACCCCAGTGCTACCAGGCTATACCTTGTATCATGCTTTTTGGCCCCAAAACCCAGGCCGAACCACAAAGGGAGGGGGAGTGTCCATATTCATAAAGGACACCCACACCTCCAGGTTAGTAGCAACACATGAAGCATCAGAGACCATACAGGTGCAACTAACCATAGGCAAAACTGCTATACAACTGGTAGCATGTTACAGACCACCCTCCCAATCTCAAGAACCCCACTCAGCCTTCCTGAAGACATTGGAGGATATGAATGTATCACAAAATGCCATCATACTGGGAGACTTCAACTACCCAAACATAGATTGGGTACATTATTCTAGCCCTAATACCCTAGCCCAAAGGTTCCTGGAATTCATAAATTAAAATGCACTGGAACAACTAGTCACCTCTCCCACTAGGGGAGATAATATACTAGACCTGATCATCACAAACATGGGGACAAAATGCTCCACAATGGAAGTATACTCCTCACTAGTGAGATCTGACCACAAACTAATCACCCTGGATATACATATCCCACCTCCACCCCCAGCACAAAAGACCACAGTGAAAAACTTCTCAAAAGCAGACTTCACTCTTCTTAAGACTGAGATGGTATCCTTTAAGCCCACTGTGCCAGTGGATACCACATCCCACAATGCTGAATCCTTCACAAATGCTTTCTATGGACATCTCCAAGAATGCATGGATCATGCAATCCCAAACAAATCCAAGTCCCTCTCCACCAAATGTAAGCGTCCTGTCTGGTGGACCTCAGCCATAAACAAATTGTATAACAAAAGAAGGAAGCTACTGCACGTCAGAGCGAAATCCCATGAAGGGAAGACATCTCTGATCAACATTAGCAGAAAACTACGTTCTCACATAAAAACATCCAAGGCAAACTTTGAGAGAAAAATCTCTAAGGACACTAAAGAAAACCACAAAGCCTTCTTCAGCTATGTTAGAAACCTGGGCGGAAACCCTCAGATATGCCCAGAGTTGGTTCACAACAACAAAAAATACACTGAACCCACAGATATTGCTAACATTCTGGCTGACAGGTTCAGTGCAAATTTCTCACCTCCTTCACCCCTAAAGAAGAAATACTTATCCCAGCTGAATGTAATCTCCCTGTCATCTCAGATGTCCAAGTGAGAACCGCCCTAAACAAAGCAAAAAGCACAGCATCAATGGGACCTGATGGTATCCCGGGGTGTGTGTTACTTGAACACCAAGAGGAGCTAAACCCACACATAAAAATGCTATTTAACCTTAGCCTTACTTCAGGATATGTACCTGAACACTGGCGTACAGCAACAGTGGTCCCACTCCACAAGGGGGGTGCCTCTACAGACCCTTGAAACTACTGCCCCATAATCTTAACTAGCCTGGTCTGCAAAGCTATGGAAAGAATCATTATGGAACTCATAAACAGAGACATAGGGGCCCTACAGACACTTGACCCCACCCAGTTCGGCTTTGTAAAGCGCAGATCGTGCCTTTTAAACCTGGTTGACCATACAGCATACCTGGACTTGACTACGGCCTTCGACACAATACCCCACTCAGGCATCATAGATGAGCTAAACAACTTAAAAGTAAACCCTTATGTCACTAGATGGGTTGCAAACTGGCTAAAGGACAGAACCCATAAAGTTAAAATCACTGAAGCAATGTCAGACTCAAAGCCAGTCACAAGTGGTGCCCCACAGGGATCTGTCCTGGGACCCCTCTTGTTCGGCATTTATTTCTCAGATGTTAAAGCAAACATGGGAGGGCTGTGGCTGACAAAGTTCGCAGATGACTGCAAACTAGGAGCCATAGTCGATACACCAGCAGACACACACATCCTACAAAAAGGCCTCACTGAAACAGACAACTCGTGCCGTAGTCACGGCCTTAAACTAAATGCCAAAAAATGTATAGTCATCCCTTTTGGAAAAAACAAAGTACCCACAAATTATCACATAGACAGCAACCCACTGAGTACGGAAAAAGTAATCAGCGACCTAGGGACCCAAGTAGACAGCGAACTCTCATTTGACACCCACATTGCCAAAGTGGTTAGAAAAACATTCTACCTTGCACACCTCATCATGAAGGGATTCACATCCAGATCCAAGGATGTCATTGTACCCCTATATTCCTCCCTCATCAGACCCATGATTGAGTACAATGCCCCATTTGGTATGTACCTCACCTGACACTTGCAACAGCTGGAGAGACCACAAAAGTACCTCACCAAAAGGATCAAGGGTCTCCAACATATGTCTTATTCCGCCAGACTAAAGAAACTTCAGCTCTATTCAGTAGCATACCACCTGCTCAGAGGTGATCTCTGCCTGACGTACAAGGCCATGTCCAATCAGGATCTGATGGACATGCACAACCTCAAAAAATCCAAATCCATCAGGACCACGAGAGCTAAAGACTTAAACCTCAGCACAAGTATGAATAGCACATGCTGGAGGGATAGATTCATAACCCAGAGGCTTCCCATGCTTTGGAACAGGATCCCAGTTCGTATTAGGCAGAGCCCCTCACTGACTCTCTTCAAGAGAAATCTTGATGAGTGGATGGGAGATCGTAAGTTTACCCCAGGGGTCACATCTGTGTCACTGTTAGACAGGGGCACAGTAAACTAATTCTATTATATAAGGGGACCTTCATTGTGTCACTACTAGACAGAGGCACAGTATTCTAGATTTATTCTGTACATTTTTGTACCATTTCATGGGGTGGCAAAAGCCACATCACTATGGCTAGGCTTACAAATGCCCCAGGGCAGATAGCCTAGTACTATACTATGAAACTATAAAACTAAATGCTATGGAACAACTTGTTACCACTCCCACAAGAGGGGAAAACATACTGGACCTGATCATCACCAACATGAGGACTCTATGCTTCAGACCAGAAGTGTATCCCTCACTGGTAAGATCAGACCATAAACTAATCTCACTGGATATTCACATCGCTATCCCACCCCCTGCCCAGAAAACCACAGTGAAAAACTTCTCTAAAGCAAATTTCACACTCCTCAAAACTGAGGTGGAATCCTTCAAAGCCCCCGGGCCTGTGGAAAATACGTCCCAGACCACAGAATCCTTTATAAACACATTCTATGAACACCTTCAGGAATGCATGGATCATGCGATCCCAAATAAAACCAAGACCCAATCCTCCAAAGGCAGACGTCCTGTCTGGTGGACCCCAGCCATAAACAAACTATACAATAGAAGGAGGAAGCTACTAAATGATAGAGCAAAATCCCAAAAAGGGAAGGCATCACTGATCAGTATTAGCAAAAAACTACGGGCACTCATTAAATTGTCTAATGCCAGCTTTGAGAGAAAAATTGCACAGGACACTAAGGATAATCACAAGGCTTTCTTTAGTTATGTTAGGAACCTGGGTGGTAATTCCCAGATATGCTCAGAATTAGTCCAAAATGACAAAAAATACACTGAACCCACAGACATTGCCAACATCCTAGCTGACAGGTTCAGTGAAAACTTCTCCCCCCACTCCCCACCAAAAGGGCAAATATCTACCCCAGCAGAGTGCTGCCTCTCTGACATTTCAGATGCTCAGGTAAGAGCCGCCCTCTCCAAAGCAAAAAAACACAGCATCAATGGGACCAGACGGTGTCCCGGGCTGCGTCCTACATGAACTCCAAGAAGAGCTAAACCCAAACATAAAACTACCGTTCAATCTCAGCCCTACTACAGGATATGTGCCCAAAGAGTGGCGTACAGCAAGAGTGGTCCCTCTCCATAAAGGTGGTGCCTCAACAGATCCTGGAAACTATCGCCCCATAAGCCTGACTAGCTTGGTCTGCAAAGCTATGGAAAGGATTATCACAGACCTCATAAATAAAGATATTGGGGACCTACAGAGACTGGATCCTACCCAGTTTGGCTTTGTTAAGGGCAGATCCTGCCTCTTAAACCTGGTTGATTTCTTTGAAACAGTCACCAAGGCCATTGACGAGGGGAAGGTGGTTCACACAGCCTACCTGGATCTCGGAAGGGCCTTCGATACAATACCCCACTCGGGCATTATAGATAAGCTCACCAGCTTAAATATAAACCCCTATGTCACTAGATGGATTGCAAACTGGCTCAAGGACAGAACCCACATGGTTAGAATTGCTGGAGCCATGTCAGACTTCAAACCAGTTACAAGTGGTGTCCCACAAGGCTCAGTCCTGGGACCTCTCTTGTTCCGTATATATTTCTCGGAGGTACAGGACAACACGGTAGGACTGTGGCTGACCAAGTTCGCAGATGACTGCAAACTGGGCGCCATAATCGACTCTCCAGATGACACAAGCATCCTCCAAAAGGGCCTCGTAGAAACAGACAACTGGTGCCAGAGCCATGGCCTCAAGCTAAATGCCAAAAAGTGTATAGTCATCCCCTTTGGCTAAAACAAAGTGCCCACAAATTACCACATAGGTGGTAATCCATTAAGTACAGAAGAAGAAATTAGGGACCTGGGGACCCAAGTTGATAGCAATCCCTCATTTGACAACCACGTGGCCAAAGTGGTTAGAAAAACATTTTATATAGCCCACCTAATCATGAAGGGATTCACATCTAGATCAGGGGAGGTCATCGTGCCTCTTTACTCATCCCTCATCAGGCCCATAATTGAGTACAATGCCCCTTTTGGGATGTACTTTACCAGACACCTGCAGCAACTGGAAAGACCCCAAAAGTACCTCACCAAGAGGATCAAAGGGCTCAAACAGATACCATATGCTGCCTGGTTAAAGAAACTCCAGCTCTACTCAGTGGCATACCGCCTGTTCAGAGGCGATCTGTGCCTGATGTATAAAGCCATGTCCAACCCGGAATTAATGGACATGCTGCACCTTAGAAAATCAAAATCCCATTGAGCTACACGCTCGAGAGACTTGAACCTCAGCACTGAAATAAATAGGACATGCTGGAGGGACAGATTCATAACCCAGAGGCAGAGATTTGAACCTCAGCACTGAAATAAATAGGACATTCTGGAGGGACAGATTCATAACCCAGAGGCTCCCTTCTCTCTGGAATAAAATCCCAGTCCAGGTTAGGCAGAGTCCCTCATTGACTCTCTTCAAGAGGAATCTTGATGAGTGGATGGGAGATCGTAGGTTTGCCCCGGGTATCACTTCTGTGTCACTGTTAGACAGAGGCACAGTATACTAACCTCGAAAAAGGGCATAGCAAAATAAATTTAAAATGGGTGGTGAAAGCCAAACACATTCTGGCTAGGCTTATATATGCCCTAGGGCAGATAGCCTAGTATGAACCTATGAACCTCATGCCAGAATTGTAGGTAAACTATTGCCCATAATTATAAATTCTTATGTGGTGAGATAGATAGCTAGATGGCTGAAAGGGAAATCCCGCATAGTTCATGTGGAAGGTATTTGTCTGTTTAAATCATTCTAATGAAATCAAAGTAGTCCTCCAGGGATCTGAAGAAAGTCCTCTACATTTTAACATCTACTTCTCGAATGTCAAAAATGATAACTAGGCCATTGTACTAACTGGATTTGCAGATGACTGCAAACTGGGTGAAATTGTCAAAACTCTCTTAGATATCCATACCCTATATATAAAAAAAAAATCTTATCCTAGTTAATACCGGGTGCTCAGATAATAGGCTTAAATTGAACAATAAAAATGTAGTTTTGTTTCTTTTGGAAAATGTAATTTACCCACATGTGGATAACACATCCATACTAAATGAAAACAAAGTCAGGGACCTGGGCACTTGGGTTGATGATTTCTTCTCCTTTGACTATCATATGGTACTTGTAATCAGGAAATCCTTCTACTTAGTGCAAATAATAGTGACACGTATTTTATCTAGATCCATATATGTTATTGTTACCCTATATTCAGCACTGATCACACTTTTTGAGTACTAGGCTCCCTTTAGTATGTATTTCACTTGCTGTAGCAACAGACTAAAAAAAATAGGTTCATAACTAAATGGATCTCTGGTCTTAAGAACATTAGTTACCAGAAACAATGAGAAGCCCTTTTCTTGTACTCTGTGACTTATAGACTCTTGAGTGGTGATACCTGCCTCACTTACCACACGTTTTGAGATGCGATGGTCCTTGGCCATTGATATTTCAGCAAGTCAGGCAGCTAACACTAGAGTCACAGACCTGGACTTTCATCAGTAGATACAGAGAACATGACAGAGAGATAGAGTTCATTACCAAACTCCTTTTCCATCTCTGGAATAAACATCTGGTGTGGGTTAAAATACAGCTAAATATCTTCCTTCTAATGTAACCAGGATGACTGGATTGTTGCTTGTAAATTTATCTTGACATTAACTGGCCTCTCCTTCCTCAAGAAAGGAAGTAAAGCCTGAGGGTGAGCATTGGGAAGGCATACTCATCCATTGAACTAAAATAGCCTTGAAACTCCTATGAATCCTTTGATGAATCATATGAAGGTAAAAGAACTAGCAGCTATAACATAGTACAATAATTGAATTTCTTTAAATCATAACCATTGCATATTATAACTCCTTCTGAGATATGACAAAAACTATATAAAGAAGCAAATATGCCAGATGCAGAAGTTGAAGGTAATGATATAGGAAAAAAATTAAAAACAGTAATATATGTAGTACTGACAATATGATCTCTCTAAAGTCATCAGTCAAAAGTACAAAACTGTAAACAAAATAAAGGACAATGTGAGAACTCTAATGTGGATTATGTTTGAGTTTGAACATCATTTGGGTGTACTTTACACATTTTATTCAGCCTTGAAGTTGTAGTTGCAGTTTTTGTGCAGGGTTTGCATCCACCCATTCAAATTAATTTAAATAAAGTGTGTTTGAAATAGCGGCAAAAAGTGTTAAAATCATTGCTTAAATAGACCAACCACCATGTAGAAGAGTATCAAGAAAAAAGAAAAAGGAAAACAATTGTTGTTCTGCAAATAAAAAAAAATAATATGGACTCAAGAAGAGATGGAGGCTAGGGAGAGGAAGACTAGAGGAGGCAGGGGCAGGAAGAGACATGGGAAGGGAATAGGCAAAGCTATTTCAGCAACCCTAAAACTGATAAGTAACTGATAGAGACATTCACATGGGCCACCCCTTCTGGAGATACCTATGATAACTGTAGAAGGGAAGGACACTGGAAGGGATAATTCCCTTAGAGACAGCAGCAAAAATGAATACACAAGATCCAAATGGCAACCTGATTATAATAGTTAGACTCACATCCTCCCACTCATAACAGAAGTCTGAATTTTCTTAATGAGGAAGCCTGATCAGTGAATTGGGACAGATAACTGAAATCCCCTTATGTCTCTAGACCAAAGAAGAGCTTAGGTAAAATTAAATTTAGATAATAAATCAGTTCCTTTCCAAGTTGATAGGTCAGTATTCAGGGTTACATCAAACAGCAAGATTTTTGTGTCAAAAATTCAAGTCAAAGGTGTAGGTATAACTAATATCAGGATATATAAACTAATGCTTGTCTGGACTCACTTTACATAGGAGACTGTAGTACTAACTAAGGCAGTTTTAACCTTTGTTCCACTCAAAAAAAGAGGACTGTTTTTTAAAACACAATAAACAGACTCAATTCAGCAACAAAAAGTCAAGCAAAGTATTTATGTTTCAGTGCGGGACTTTACAAAGACATTCATAAACATGCTGTGCAGTTCCTTACATTGTTTCTGTGTGCTTTGTTTAGTATACCACCATTCAGTGCCATGGTTCATAAACAAAGACCAACTCAACAAAGGATGGCATACAAAGGCTAGGCGGTAGGATGTTCAAGGGCATATAGTAAACACTGGTGCCATCTATTTACCAGTACTCATAAAAGTAGAGCCTGACAGCTTTATACAGTGCAACTGGGAACAGCGATTTATTGAGGTATATTATACCTTTCAAAGTTTACAATCCTATTTGCACTGCAATGGGATCATAACCAAGAGTGATTCATAAAAATGTTTCACTCATTAGGCATGACAGTAGAGCTCATGTTGTCGTATTATTATAATGAGGGGATCTACTGATCTTGGAATTCTCATTTGTGGGAGTTCAGCGGTGTCCCTGTGTAAGGGAGGGTAAAAATGAGTCTGTAGTAGCCAGTGTGATGTCCCTCCTCTGGGACAGTCATCAAGGAGCCTCAATCCTCACTATTAACACCAGTGTGGGACATTCATGTGGAACCAAAATAGATGCACACAGTATTTTCAGATGCAGCTCTCTGTACCAAGCACAATTTTCCTTAAGAACACATAGAGAACACACTCCATCCTGGGGCTGGGTTTCCGTCTCTCTCATCAGGCCCCAAATAAGACTTCCCAATGACCACAGCTGTAGATTTGAGTCCTTAGCTGACTGTTCCAATCCAAGACCTTTACCACCCTCTCTGTGAAACCAGTGCTCTGTGCCCCTGCTCCAAGTAGCTGACACACGCATTCTATGAGATTTGATTTTCACACACCCACATAGACATGGGAAAGGCTGGCACAGATTTACCAGCTATGCCTCCTCTGCATAGAGTATAAGGTAGACACTGCCACCAGAACACTCCAAAGCCATCTACTCTAAGGCTCTTACCAGGGTATCCAATTATACTAAGTAAAATTAACACTCATACAAATGGTGGTATTTGACCAATGCAGCAAGACTTTCAGGAGCAGCCACATTGTCACCAAATAAATATAAGTACTCTCAAATGTTAAAATATTCTCTAAAAGACCAGCCACAATGAAAAGTTTAAATATATTTAATAATAAATAAAAGAAAATGAACATACTGAATATCTATTTACAGTACACACCAGAGTTTCAATCACAGGAAGTATTAAAAATAACACAGATGGATAGATTCACACGGATACAGAAAAACAGTACTTAATCTCATTATATTTTCCTGACTGATCTAAAGAATTACTGTTTCCTACTTAATAAAGCAAGGAAGATGACGTGAGTGAGTGGTCTTCTTTCTTGTCAGGTTTCACAAACAGACTGCTGAGAGCTAAGTGATATCTCTCACTAATATCTAGATATAATTTCACTGCTAGCTATAGAATGACATCACATCTGGTCATCTGACTCTTGTTCCCACACTACTCCCTTTATTAGAAACTGAATCAAAATCTAGCACATATGTATCATAATACACACACACATACAGCTTTGCTAAGATGTGTTATAGCATCTGGAAGCTATAAAACCATTTCAAATACTTCCACCTTTCCAGGGTAGAAATTAGCTCACCCCTAAAGACAATACAGTAGGATTCATAGTCCTAGTTTTCGCAGACATTTGTCTCTGGCTGTAATCAGAACTGAAAGATACAATCTTTATGGCCTAAACCAGGTAATTTAATTTCAGACAATTTTTCAAAGTTAGCTGGACTGAGGTAAATCTCTTCTCTTCCAGTATCCTCTGTTACATTATATTCATTTCAACAGTTAGAATGCAGTTTGACATACAGGTGTATTTCTTTTCTGTCCAGCAGGACCCACTGTGGGTACATTTTTAACACAAGCAGCTTTACAAATACATGTTTCAACACAAGCATCTGTACAAATCAGCTTGATATACAAATGATATATAATCCTTTAAAAAACTCCAGCTAGCTATGCTGGTATATGTTATACATTCACTGCCTGATTTACTTCTCCTGGCATAGCTGGCAATACCTCACATCATTACAGCCAATACGTTTTTTTTTTCTACCACGGAAAGGATTTATTTTTTTACTGCAATACCACTTAACTCTGCATGTTCTACAACATATTGTAATTAAGAGGGATCACTGAACTGATAATCTCAACACCATCTGATTGTATGTAGTTGGAATTCAAGCACAGTACTGCCTGAATGTGATGAAAGTCTTATATATTGATTCCAGCTCCTATTCTGATGTTATTATGTTTGTATGAACAGGTAGGTCATGTACATGTATATTCTGTGCATGGAGTAATAAGGCTAGACACTGGGATACAACTACAGAAAATATTCTATTTTTGTAGCTTTTTTCTACAAATCACATAATGTTTTGGCATAGCATTATATAGCATACTAGCCCTAAACTTTGGCAATGTTTATTAGCGGTGCCTACAGTTCTTAGGAACAACAAAATAAATTTGTTAGGAACCTTTGAACACAGAAATGAATTATGTTGCATGTCATTGTTCCAGAAATGAACATTTCAACTTTTCAGCTGTATTTAACTCATAATGTTTAAATGGCTTAAGTCAGTGTTAAAGAAAACAAATACTTAAAAAAATAGTTATGTAGGAGGAAACATTATCACATACTTTGTTAAAGGTTTTAAATTGACTAGACTGTAAAAGGTTCAAAGATTACTGTCTTGCTTTGCAAAATTTCTGTATCACAGTTAGTATTAAAGGCAAACAAGGAAGCATAGTCTTTCTCATAAGTTTAAAAACATACCCAGGAATTCAGAAACATGGTGTCTGTGATTGGAACCAGTGTTACTGTTTTCCAGGTATACACAGTAAGATTTAAAGACATAATCAGGAATTCAGAAACATGAGAAAGGATTCAGGAAGCCTCGGTGTAAGAGTTATAACTCTTACACGGAGGCTGCAGTTAAACGGTGTGATGTCAGCATGTCATGCATATGCATGAGGTGCATGAGGCATGCTGAATCACACCGTAACTCTTACACAGTTCGTGTAAGACAGTAGGGGGTGTGTCCGTAGGCCAAGCCCTGCAAGCGGACACGCCCCCGGAAGTCTAGAATGGCTGAAAGTAAACAGCCACGAGAGAGGCCATGGAAATGTGAATAAACACACTACACAACACATGCCCCCACAGACCAGCAATGTAAAAAGTGAACAGATGTTATAAAATGAAAATAAAAACTGTTTTATTCTTTTAAACCCGTAAATGTTTGCTACTGTGTGCTTGTGTGCTCGTGTGCTACTAGCGCAACTGCAGTTAGCAATCAGTGGAAAAGGATATAAGAACTAAATATACAAAGTAAGCCAAGAATTAATAGCATAGCGGTAGAGTTGTCGGCTTAAGAGCAGGCAGGCAAGGTTCGAGCCCACACAACAACCTTTTTTTTTTTGTAAATAAGCACTAAAAAGGCCCCTGACAGTATTGTACAAATGTAAAAGTATTTCCTTTTGTAAAATGGAATGAAATGGAGCATATATTTCAAGTAATACAATAATAAAATTATTTAGAAATGTAGTGATAGCTAAGCTGCTGTGAGACAGAGTAGTGTTTCAAAGGCTGCAAATTGCTTGCCCGTAGCTAAGCACCGGTTTAACAGGCTCAAACTGTGTGCAACTAGCTGTGCTCAGCTGAACATGTGTGTTACTAGCCAATTAAGGTTTATCCCAGCGCACACCATTTGCGCGGAGGTGCGCGTTGCGCCCACAAGCTAACCGCCGGTGCGCATGCGTTAGCTCTGCGCAAACGAGCGCAGACCTGGTTTTAAGTGCTTAAAAGTGCTTTTGGCATGTTTGATTGACAGGTCCTCAACTCATTTCTAGACAGTCATGAAAATTAAAAATCACTGGTCAGATTTGAACCCAGGATACCATGCACTAGAGTTAAGGTACTAAACCACTAAGCCATGACAGCAGTACTTAGAAATGCAGAAATAGCATATATATAGGATATAATCCAAAATGGAGCATGAGAAAGCAGTTTCTGTGAAGTAGATACAATTCCAAAACGGTGAATCAGAGCAATGTGCGGGAAAATCGGCATATATAAGCCCCATAGGCGGGAATACACAGCATAAACAATTGTAAAATACACCTGCAGGCAGAATGAGTGGAGTAGGTGAGGGACGTTGCTTTTGAGCACAGCGGTGGGGCGTTGAGGAGTCCAGATACATGGTCTGGCTCCTAGTTCACCATCATGAGGCCCAACTCATGCAGGGCCAGGTCTCATGGGGAGCGTACAGGGTGGAGGCATGGGACCAGTTGGCTCATGATCTCACTAGTGCTACTGGGATTCCACGTACTGGTAAGCAGGTCCGTCACCACCATGCGGACCTGAAGAGACATAAACAAGACCAGTTGACCCAATGGATCCAGGAGGCCCGGGATATGCCCAACGCCCCACTACTGAGTAAGTTACATTTTACTTATGTATGTAAGGAATTCAACTAGCTGATACCATGGAGATGTGTAGTCCAATATTACTCATTTTGTATTACAGCTGCAGGTGTCCGCTCTATGAATCGATGGGCATATGACCACAGGCTGGTGCAGCTGCGCCACCATGCAGGTTAGTAACCCCACCTAGTACTTGTAAATAAATATTATAGAGTAGCATGTAGCAGAACACTGCAGTGTATTGATTAAAAGTAATATAATGTGCAAGCAACAAGTGAAAGGCTGCAGGTATGGCTGCAACAAGTTCATCAGTATGCAAGTATAACTGGAAATATAATTGATAGAAATAAATAGTGCTGTAATACAGATGTCCCACCATTAATTAAATGTAGTATAACCTGCAGTAGTCTCAAGAGTACAGCTTCAGAATCTGAGGTAATAACATGTGAGATATATCCCCTGTTGAAATGCTGAATCATGACAGAAGTGAGGCTGCTGGAAAGTGTTGGAATCACCACAAGTCTAATATGTGAACAAAGCCTAGAAGTACCAACCTGAACTGTGAAATTGCAGGATGTGTGAGAGTGACAGAAAGGGTCATGTATCAATGAATAAAATAGTAATAACTCCTGAATATATAGGCTTCAGTGTGGTTCTACAGAACTAAATGCATGTGGGAATTAAAACTTAACATCCCAAACTGATTTCAGTGTGTCTGAATCTTGAATGTTCAGGCCAAAATCTGTATATGGTGATGACAGTCAACAATTTGCAGATAGAATGAATGATTGTCTGACATACTAAACATCCATAGTTGTCCCCTGCTCTGTCATCAAAGTGCAGCAGGATGATGCATCTGATCAAATTCAAAATAACTAGGATAGTGATGTATCTGTAACAGGCCTAGCATGACAGTCAATTAAAAATCATTTTGAAACTATCACCCACAAGTTAATTGTGTTTCTATTACAAATGTATATCAATGTATAATTTATGAATGTGTCATCATTTTCTTTCTCCACCCCACCCTATAATTGCAAATTAAAACACTCACTAAATATTGGTATGTGTACATTTCATTAACCATGGACATTTGTCTTGTTTCAAAAATATATGCATGTCTGTTGTTGCATGTGCCCTGTTCATACCTGCAAACCTCATGGCCTGTTGCCATTAATCAACCCTGCATGTTGTTTGATTGTGTATTTCCGTTCAAATAATGCATGTGATATTGATATGCCCGTTGTTCAATGGTGTTAATATCTGGGTGTTTGTTTAATGGGAATACCAATGCATGCTGTTACAACTAATTTGAATGGAATAATATGCCACTAACCCAAACTAACATAACATACTCACAAACCTAGAATGCTTGGGAAGGCAGGTCCCAGCGGACCCACCTCTCCCACCTCAGCTGGCAACTGCACCTGGCACTAGTGCCCAGGCTGGACCCTCCTCCGGTGGCCCTGTGCCACCTTCGGGTGGAAGTGCTGCAGGGGATGGGGCCTGTCCCCCCTCTGCAAGCGTGGCTGGAGGAGCTCGTCCACTCACCCTCCAAGGTGTCCGGTCTGTGGTGCGAAGGGAGATCCAAGACTCTGTTCTTGGGCCCCTACGCCAGCTTGAGGCCTGGGTAGCACAACTTACAGGCATGCCCATTGTCCCGCCTGCACAGCCCCCAGCACAGCCCCGTCCTGGGCTGTGAAGGAACAGTGGCAACTGCCTATGGGTGGGGATATCAGTTCCACTGTTGCCATCTGTGGGCTCATGTGCCCTGGATATCCCAACCTCTGTCCCCGTCAATTGTGTAACCCCCCCACATGTGTCATACACCGCCCCTGTATGCGTCTTGTCTGTCTTGTCTGTTAACCTACCCAACCTACCTCCCCAGCTATACAGACTACCTCACCTGATATACCACTCTCACCTGATAAAAAAAAAAAAAAGGGCACTCTGTACCCACAAAAAAATTACGCCCCATACATAGCTGTCCATGTTGCACACATGTCCGCTGGACATCAAAACTGTTAATTACAATTGGCTGTACAACAGGTATTAATGTTGTCCGGACACCTCTCTCAGGGGTGGAAGGTTCCAAATGTCACACCAAATTGCATACAAATGCACAGCTGTTGCTGAGAAAGACATGAGCAGCTATGGGCCTCACCTACATCCTTCCTGTAAATTCCAAGCTTGTTTCCCTACTGTTTTACCCTCTTTGTGACCCCTTTTTCACCACTTTCCTGTCACCCCTTTTTCTTTTCTTTCAAAGAAAATGGCGCCCGTGTGCCTGGATGCTGATAAAGTGCTTTGTGCCCACGGGCTCACCGCCAGTGCAAGCGTGAGCTCAGCAAACAAGCGCAGACCTGGTTTTATGTTTAAAAGTGCCTTTGGGACGTGTGATTGGCAGGTCCTGTACTCATTCCGAAAGAAAAATAAATTCCCACTGTCAGTCTCGAACCCAGGACCTCTGTAACACTAGTCTGTATGACCTACCACTAAGCCATGACTCTCATACAAGAATGTAGTGCTAAAATAAATATAACATGTAATAGTAGGAATCAATATAAAGGCAATATAGGATGTGTACTACCCAAAGCATGTCAGGTAGATGTTTAATGCCCAAATTACTGGATTCCCATACTAGTTTAGTGTTAACAGAAACAGCCCTGCTAATTGTTAGCTTGTACATAATAATGTAAGGTAATGTACATATATGAAAGCATGTATATGTACACATACATATATATATATATATATATATATATATATATATATATATATATATATATTAATACATATGAAATATAGTGGTAGGTGTCAGTATCCATACACACTCACTACAGGAAACAGTGAAGATAAATGCAGCAGCCAGAATCTGCAACACAGCCTGACTCCTGTGAGACCTACTAACCCCTTTAACTGCTTAAAGGTGCCTCCAGCACTTTGATTGATAGGCCCTGTACTCAATTTGAAAGCGAAAATAAAAGCATACTAGTAGGCCCTACCACAAGACCATTGTAACACTAGTCTGTATGACCTACCAGTAAGCCATGACTCTCATACAGGAATATAGTGCGAAAATAAGTAGAACATGTAATAGTAGGAATGAAGATAAAGGCAATATAGGATGTGTACTACCCAAAGCATGTCAGGCAGACTTTTACTGTCCCAATTACTGGATTCCCATACTAGTTTAGTGTTAACAGAAACAGCCCTGCTAATTGTTAGCTTGTACCCAATAATGTCAGCTAATGTACATATATGAATGTATGTATATGTACACACATATATATATATATATATATATATATATATATATATATATATATATATATATCAATACATATGAAATATAGTCGTAGGTGTCAGTATGCATACACACTCACTACAGGGAACAGGTGAGAGAAATGCAGCAACCTGAATTTACAACACAGCATGAAGCATGAGAGACGTACTAACCTACACACTCACAGAACACTGTCAACAGCATACCAGCATGGTCCACGCCCTTACAATCTGAAAGGGCAACGGCTATCTCACATACCCTTTTATAGCACTGTCCTGAAATCACAGTGAGACATGCAATCAGTACACAACTGGCTGCATGCAATTAGCAAATGCTGCCTTACAATTGGTGCAGAGGCCATCACATGGACCTATGCAGATACTTACAAAAGCATCCAGTACTCACACTCCACACATGCAATACATTCATTCCACAAAACCGACAGAGAAAGAGAGAGAGAGAGACAGAGAGAGAAAAGAAAAAGAAATAAAGACAGCCAGCAACAAAACCAGCAGCAGCAGCAGCAAACAGCAAGTAGCACCACTGACACAGCAACAGCTGACACAAACACAGGTAATGCAAAGTAGCAGGTTAATACTGTGTTTACTGTGAAACCTCCAAATGTATTATAGTTCACTATCTATAGGTATGTCCATGAGATAGGTTGTGTGTACATAGTCCTGATATATATATATATATACATATGTAATATTGCTGTACATGTCGTCCATACTTAAAACTTCCATAGCTTAAAACACAAGGCCAGTTATGCATATAATGCAGTAGTTCCCAGGGTCAGTAGAGGTTCCTCCTCATTGGTGTGGGACAACTGTGTATGTATGGCACTGTTCAGGTACATATCCTGTAGTATGGCCAGGGTTTAATATCATTCTGTAATGTGGTGCTATGTCCTCTAGGGGTGAACATGTCACACATCCAGGGATACCATTTTGTGACAGTGATGCTGTGTGTTCTGCAATGTTGAGGGTGGCCCTCACCTGGACATGTGAGATGACAGGGAGGTTACAGTCATCTGTGATAACTAATTCCACTTGTGTAGGAGAATGAGGGGGGGGTACCTGCACCTAAACTGTCTGCAACAATGTTGCCAATATCTGTGCATTTGGTGAATGTGAAGCATCTTACCACTGCTGACCACAGATGCCTTGCCTTCATGTAAATCTTCCCTGTGCTGCAGTAGCCTCCTGCTATTGTTATACAATGTGCCTGTATCTGTAGTCCACTGGACAGGATAAATAAGTGGTGTGCATACGGTATGGGTTAGATATGTGTGTGCACATTACATGCACTATGTGGGATGTCTGTGGTAAGCTTTTGCAAAGGGGCCAGCAGTGTGTGTTGTGGCTTCCACTGGCCCAGTGGGCTGCATGGATAGCATCACAGTCCTAACTAGTGAATAACTGTGTAATTACATACATACATAGCAAGGTAGTGTACTGTGCTTGTGGTGTTGTTGGGATATGTATATCCAGGCTGAGTAATGTGTGTCCACATCACAGGGTTGGATGGCAACACACATACAGTATGTAGGGATGAACACCCAGAGTGTTTCAGATGTGTTGCCTGTCCAGAAATATCTGGCCATTACCTGCGCATCCCCCACAACACACACACATGCAACATATGGCAGAAGTACTATAGCAGTACACATAGGTTCATAGGTTCATACTAGGGTATTTGCCCAAGGGCATTGATAAGCCTAGTAGAATGTGTTTGTCTTTTGCCACCCAATTAACATTTATGTTGCTATGCCCTTTTCCGAGGTTAGTATACTGTGCCTCTGTCTAACAGTGACATAGAAGTGATACCCGGGGTACAACTATGATCTCCATCCACTCATCCAGATTCCTATGGAAGAGAGTCAATGAGGGACTCTGCCTAACCTGTACTGTGAGTTCATTACAGAGTGAAGGGAGCCTCTGGGTTAGGAATATGTCCCTCCGGCATGTCCTATTTATGTCAGTGCTAAGGTTCAGGTCTCCTGAGCGTGTGGCTGTATGGGAGTTTGATTTCCTGAGGTGCAGCATGTCCATTACTTCTGGGTTGGACATGGCTGTATATGGCAGGCACAGATTGCCTCTGAACAGGCAGTATGCCACTGAGTCCAGCTGGATTTTCTTTAACTGGGCAGCATATGGCATCTGTTTGAGCCCTTTGATCCTCTTGATGAGGTACTGTTGGGGTTTTTCCAGTTGCTGTAGGTGTCTGGTTAGGTACATCCTATAAGGGGCATTGTACTCAATTATAGGCCTGATGATGGATGAGTAAAGAGGCACAATGACCTCTCCTGCTGTACATGTGAATCCCTTCATGATTAGCTGGGCTATATAACATGTCTTTCAATCCACTTTGGCCACGTGGTTGACAAATGACAGATTGCTATCAAGTGTGTTCCCCAGGTCCCCAATTACTTCTTCTGTACTTAATGGCTTAACACCTATGTGGTACTTTGCCACCAATGTGGAGGTGTGGGAATCTTTGATGAATATTGATACTCCACCTCCTTTTGTTCTTTGGTCCAAGTGTTGGGGCTGACAAGAATGGTAACAGGTATAACTTGGTAGTGCTGGTGTGCTTCTGGGAAACCTGAAACAGGTTTCTGTTACTGCACAGATATCGATGTCCATAATGCTAAGTAGAGTTTTGAGTGCGTGTATCTTGAGGTCTAGACTTCTGGTGTTGAGTAGCATTACTCTTAGTTCCTCATCCTTTGTGATACGTATGGATGTGGGTTTGCCTTATGAGCCTTGCTATGTATCTGTTCTGTCACACATGCATTTACACACACCCTGATACCCCCACACATGCACACGCTCACCTGCCATTTCCAGTATTTATTACCCTACATGAGTAGCTGTCAATACATGACAGGTACACATTTGAAAAGTGCACTATGTGGATTACTACAGATTTCCTCTTCTCTACCTGTACTCACAGGGTGCAGGCAACCTCATTAGTTTAAAAGTGTAATGTGCATCAGGTACTCTGGTACCCTGATTGCCACATCAAACATGTTTTCCATACGGAAATGCACACACAGAAACATCCCACATCCACACACTTGCCACATTCAGGTTTCAAAACACTATCTAGGTATATTCTGGTACATGTGCATGTTACAGTAGCATGTAGCACTATACTGAGTACTGGCAGTTGTCTGTTGTCATGTTGTTTGTATAGGGTGCTGTCAACATCACTGTTTGTTAAGGGAAATGTGCACCCTGCAGTGCATAGCCCCATTTGGCAAAAACCACATCCCACCCCCAGCATTGTGCACACACACTAACCCCACTCACACTAAAACACATACTTTCCATTTGCAAGATTCAAACCCCTACCTAACTGTGTTATGACACGAGACAGACACATTAGCAGAGTGTGCGATTTGCATTAGTGGAGGAGATTTTTTCTAATGCTGTACTTAGAGGGTGCTGACATCATCTGTGTTTAGGAAGAGGGATGTGCACCCTGTAGTGTGTTCTCCCAGTTGGCAAAAGGCACTTTTCCCTCACAGCATTATGCACACACACAAACCCCCACTCATACTAACACACATACATTCCCTTTGCAGGATTCAAACCCCTACCTAACTATATGTTATGATACTGGAGAAAGACGCATTAGCAAAGCGCGCTATACGAATTACTGGAGAGCTTTAATTCAGGTAATATAGTTATAGGGTGCTGACATCATCAGTGTTTCAAAAGGGGAATCTGCATCCTGTAGTGTACTGTCACAGTTGCTAATAGGGGCATTTCCCACACACACATCGATGTGTTTGAGATTTGCATATGTGGGGGATCCAGTACTCCAGTGTGATTAGTATATGGTTCAATTGCAACAATGAGGGATATACTTCAAGTGGTGAGCATTTTGTACTCATGTTTGTGATGATCAGGTCTAGTATATTTTCCCCTCTTGTGGGAATGTTGACTACCTGTTCCATAGCTAAAGAGTTTCTGAACTATGGGAACCCTAGAGCTTGGGTATTGTGGCTTGAGTAATGTTCACAGTCTATGTTTGGGTAGTTGACGTCACCCAGTATGATGGTGTTTGCAGAGAAATCTATACTCTCCTGTGTCGTCATGAAGGCTGTGTGGGATTCCTGAGTTTGAGAGGGTGATGTAAGAGCTCCTCTGTGTCTCTTTTCATGTGGTCCAGGGAGGTACATCTCAGGTTGTTCACACCAGCATGGACAATGACTGCCTCATACTTGTACTTGCTGTGGAGTGACCTGAGTGCTTGTAATATGTGGCACATTCTATCACCCGACAGGTAGCTAAATGTGACCCTCACCTTGCTCATTCTGGAGGGCGGGACATCAGTGTGTCTGACTATGGCATCACCTATTATAGGTGTGTCACACATTGTGTTTGGCCTTATGGGCTGTGCCTGTTATGAACACTGACATTGTGAGGTCTGTGTTGCTTGAGATATGTGTTCATGTGGGATGCAGCATGTCTGGCCATGTCATTTCTGTCCATGGTCTGGTAAGTATCACCTTTGGTGACATAGGTATTCATATGTCAGCTGGTGAGCATTTGCAGTGTTACCTACTGATAGTGGTACAGCTTGTTTGTTGTACAATGGACTACATGCATCCCTGCTTACAGTAGCTATGTTTGCATGCATGTTTCCTTGCAGTTACCCTGGAATACTGATCCGACCTGCCATGCAGAGTTACACAGCTTCTGTGGACTCCTAGTGACATCTGCATAGCTTACTATATGTATGTTCATGTCTCACTTGACAGAATGTCACTGTTTCTCCTGTGCACATGTATGTTGCCTGTGACACTTTGCATATGACTTACCTGGCATCTGTCCACGTGAGCAGTCATATATGCCACTGCAGGACTCTAAACCTGATGATGCACACACTCAAAACATTCCTCAGCATGGGGAACATCACTATCTGTGCAGTAACAGATACCGGATTCAGGGCTACCAACAGCACTCCAGCACTACCAAGTTATACCTCATACCATGCTTTTCAGGCCCAAAACTTGCACAAAACCACAAAAGGAGGGGGTGTATTTATATTCATCCAAGATACCCACACCTCCAGGTTGGTGGCAAAGCACCAAACATCAGAGACTATCCATATGCAGGTAACAATGGATAAAACTGCCTTCCAGGTTATAGCCTGCTACAGACCACCCTCACAAACACAAGAACCGCACTTGGCCTTCCTGAAAACAGTTGGAAATATGTAGGTCTGTCCATACACCATTATATTGGGTGGGTTAAACTACCCAAACATAGACTGGGAGCATGACTGTAGCTCCAACACCCTAGCCCACCGATTACTGGAATTTATATACCAATATGCTATGGAACAACTTGTTACCACTCACACAAGAGGGGAAGACATACTGAACCTGATCATCACCAACATGGGGACTCTATGCTCCAGACCAGAAGTGTATCCCTCACTGGTAAGATCAGACCATAAACTAATCTCACTGGATATTCACATCCCAAGGCCACCCCTGCACAGAAGAATACAGTCAACAACTCATGTCAAGCATGTTCACACTCCTCATAAATGATGTGGAAACCTTCAAACGCCCCAGGCCTGTTGAAAATATGGACCAGACTGCAGATACCTGTATAAAGGCATTCTATGGACACATTCAGGAATGCATGGATCATGCATTCCCAAATGAAAGCAAGACCCAATCCTCCAAAGGCAGACGTCCTGTGTGCTGGACACCAGCCATAAACAAACTATACAATAGAAGGATGAAGCTACTACATGATACAACAAACTCCCAAAATGTGAAGGCATCACTGATGAGTATTAGAAGACAACTACAGGCACCCATAAGATTGTCTAAGGCCATCTTTGAGAGAAGATTCCACAAGACACTGAGGATAATCACAAGGCTTTCTGTAGTTATGTTAGGAACCTGGGTGGTAATACCCAGATATGCTCAGAGGTAGTCCAAGATGTCACACGAAATACCAAACACACAGACATTGCCAACATCCTAGTGGACAGGTTCACTGCTACCTTCTCCCCCCCTCCACACCAAAAGGGCAAATATTTCTCCCAGCAGAGTGCTGCCCCCCCTGACATCTCAGATGCTCAGGTAAGAGCTGCCCTCTCCAAAGCAATAAACACTGCGTCAATGGGACCAGACAGTGTCCCAGGCTGTGTCCTACATGAACCCCAAGAAGAGCTACACCCAGACATAACACTACTGTTCAATCCCAGCCTTACTACATGATATGTGGCCAAAGAGTGGCGTACAGCAACAGTGGTCCCTCTACATTCAGGTGGTACCTTAACAGATCCTGGACACTATTCGCCCCATACGTCTGAATAGCTTGGTCTGCAAAGCTATGGCAAGGATCATCATGAACCTCATAAATATAGATATTGGGGACCTACAGACACGTCATCATACACAGTTTGGCTTTGTTAATGGCAGATCCTGCCTCTCAATCCTGTTTGATTTCTTTGAAACAGTCACCAAGGCCACTGTCAAGGGGAAGGTGGTCTACACAGCCTACCTGGACCTTGCATAAGCCTTTGATACAATACCCCACTTGTGCATTCTACGGAAGATCACCAGTGTACATATTAACCCCTATGTCACTACAGATATTGCACAGTGGCTCAAGGGCAGAACACACATGGTTAGAATTGCTGGAGCCATGTCAGCCTCAAAACCAGTTACAAGTGGTGTCCCACAAGGCTCAGCCCTGGGATCTGTCTTGTTCAGTATATATTTATCAGAGGTACAGGCCAACATGGAAGTACTGTGGCTGAGCAAGTCGCAGATGACTGCAAACCGGACGCCATAATCAACTCTCCAGCTAACACACGCATCCTCCAAAAGAGTCTCTTGGAAACACACGACTTGTGCCACAGCCATGGCCTCAAGCTGAATGCCAAAAAGTGTATAGTCATCCCCTTTATCAAAAACAAAGTGACCACAAAGTACCACATATGTGTTAATCCATTAAGTGCAGATGAAAGAATTATGGACCTTGGGGTACACAATTTGATAGCGTTCTCTCATTTGACAACAACATGGCCAAAGTGGTTAGGCAACATGTTATATAGGCCACATCATCATGAAGGGATTCACATGTAGATCAGGGGAGGACATTGTGCCTCTTTACTCATCCCTCATTATGCCCATAATTGACTACAATGCCCCTGTCGGCATGCACCTTACCAGACACCTGCAGCAACTGGAAAGACCACAAAAGTACCTCAACAAGAGGATCAAAGGGCTCAAACAGATGCCACATACTGACTGGTTAAAGAAACAGCAGCTCTACTCAGTGGCATACTGCCTCTTCATAGGCAATCTGTGCCTGACATATAAAGCCATGTCAAACCCTGACTTAATGGCCATGCTGCACCTCAGAATATCCAGATCCCATCAGGCTACATGCTGGAAAGACTTGAACCTCAGGAGTGATATACATAGGACATGCTGGAGGGACACATTCATAACTCAGAGGCTCCCTTCACTCTGGAATATTATCCCAATAGAGGTTAGGCAGAGTCACTCAGTGACTATCTTTAAGAGGGATATTAATGACTGGATGTGACATTGTAGGTTTACCCTGGGTATCACTTATGTGTCACTGTTAGACAGAGGCACAGTATACTAACCTTGAAAAGGGCATAGCAAGATAGATTTACAATGCATGGTGAAAGCCAAACACATTCTGGCTAGGTGTATAAATGCCTTAGGGCAGATAGCCTAGTATGAACCTATGGACCTATGTATCTTGTTCACCATTGGCCCTATGTGCTGTTAATCACCAATGCAATCTCAATGCTATGGTAGCATGTGCAAAGGTCAGTTGTCAGTCACCTCTATGGTACAGTTGTTGAATATGTGAGTCATGTAGTAATGTCACAGCTGCCACATGTACACAGTCAACCCTATCCCCTACCCATGGATGTACAACACATGTATGAGATGGAAACACATGGCCAAACTGTGGACTAAGCACTCTGAACCCAGTACTGGCATAATCTGTCAGGTGGCATGAAATACTACAGTGACTGCAATACCAGTCTGATGTGGACCTACACTGACAGCAATACAAGCACAGAAACACACCGGGCCATTCATGGAGCCTAAGGATAGCATCCTGCCTGAGTGGCAGACACCTCTGCAGCTGGCACACAGGCATATGTTAGGCCTGAACACAGCACGCATAACACATAGCACACAAATCCTGTGTGCCAAACAAGCACAGTCTGTACAGCTATACAACACTACTGCTGCGGTTGTGTTAGGTACTTATTGTCCAGTACAGTGAGGTCATGCTCACCAGGCTGGACAAGGTGAAGGTCACAGTTATATGCTCATGGGGCACTATGGTCCACCACATAACACAAGCATACAGGTCAGTCAGATGCATGGACACATATGACTCAGTCATTGTCCATGCCACTACAGCTGATGTGTGATGTCCCTCACTGGGATACATGATAGGGAACATGGAAGGGCTCACTGAGCAAGTGACACAGGCTGGTAGAACCCTGACCTTGGTTGGCATCACACCCTCACCAGGAATGCTGACATATTACTGAATGGTAATGAATTACTGTAGCTACAACACCCTAGCTGAACGGTTCTTAGCATGCGGTCACTGCATTGCTATGGAACAACTTCTTACCACTCCCACAACAGGTGAAAACATGCAGCACCTGTTCATCAACAACATGTAGACTATATGCCCCAGACCAGGTGTGTATCCCTCACTACTAGGTTGATAGCATCTACATCTCACACTGTATATACACATCCCACATGCAGCACCTGCACAGAAGACCACAGTCATAATGTTACCCTGTGCAAATACCATGTATTCACATGTGGCAGACATCACACATGGTAACTATTGAAGGTCACAGGTACATATGTGTATTTGGCACACACATACATCATGTGTGCATTGCCATAACTGGTTTAATCGATGTCATGCATTATTGTGAGAAACAACCCGCACACATGGGCATTCTAAGTGAGCAAAACACACGTGACATGTCTGGAATCAAAAGCCATAACTAATTGTGATATCGTTTAGAAAGGGGTATGTGCATCCTGTAGTGTTCCCAGTTGCCAAAAGGGATGTTTCTTTCATACACACTTACCCCCCTTCACACACACTTAGCACTTCCTGGATTCACACCCCTATCTAACTATGCTATGACACTAGAGACGGACGCATTAACAGAGCGTGCTATTCAGATTGCTGGGAGATTTCGTTTCTCCTGATATACTTATAGGGTGCTGACATCATCAGTGTTTAGAAAGGGGAATGAGCATCCTGTGGTGTGTTTTCACAGTTGCTAAAAGGGATGTTCCTTTCATAAACACTTATCCCCCTTCACACACACTTGCCGGATTCAACCCCCTATCTAACAATGTTATGACACTAAAGATGGACACCTTAGCAGAGCGCCCTATTTGGATTGCGGGGTTTTTTTTTTTCTCCTTATATACTTATAGGGTGCTGACATCATCAGTGTTTAGAAAGGGGAATGAGCATTCTGTGGTGTGTTTTCACAGTTGTCAAAAGGGATGTGGCTTTCATACACACTTACCCTCCTTCACACACACTTGCTCCTTGCTGGATTCAAACCCCTACCTGACTCTGTTATGACACTAGAGATGGACGCATTAGCAGAGCGTGCTATTCGGATTGCTGGGGGAATTTCTTTTCTCCTGATATGCTTATAGGGTGCTGACATCATCAGTGTTTAGAAAGGGGAATGAGCATCCTGTGGTGTGTTTTCACAGTTGCCAAAAGGGATTTTCTTTTCATACACACTTACACTTACCCCCCTTCATACACACTTGCCAGATTCAAACCCCTACCTATGTTATGACACTACAGACAGATATATTAGCAAAGTACGCTATTCGGATTACTGGGAGATTTCATTTCTCCTGATATACTTATAGGGTGCTGACATCATCAGTGTTTAGAAAGGGGAATGGGCATCCTGTGGTGTGTTTTCCCAGTTGCTAAGAGGAACATCTGGACTAAGTGTGTGAGCATGCCCAGTTCAGCCTTCCCATGGCATGTTGTGTGAAAGATGTCTAATTTATCAAAGTGTGTGAGCATGCCCAGTGTGAGCTTTCCATATGTTGAACTCTGCAGCCCATCACATTTGTGGATGAGTGTGACCTTCAACAAATATCTCCAGTTTATGGTTGTGTGTTCTGTGCCATGTTGTGTAGTTACTGTCCAACTGCTTTTTGTGTGAACACAACAGGGATTATACTGTGCCTGCAGGTTTTGCATGGGATACTTTGCATACAATTGTCAACATCCGTTCATACTGACCTAACACTGTAGTACTGTATAGTGTAGTGGTTCAGTACTTTCACTGTGGTGGACAGTATCCTGGGCTTTAGTTCTATCACTGCTTCACATTTCCATAGTGTGCACAACAGCCTGGTTAGAGTCCAGTTGTGCACATCTGCACAAAGGTGGTGCCTCTACGGACCCTGGTAATTACCGCCCCATAAGCTTAACAAGTCTAGTCTGCAAAGCTATGGAGAGGATCATAATGGAGCTCATAAACAAAGATATAGGGGACATGCAGACATTGGACCCATCCCAGTTTGGCTTGGTCAAGGGCAGATCATGCCTTTTGAACTTGGTCGACTTCTTCAAAACAGTCACTAAGGCCATTGATGAGGGAAAGGCAGTCCATACAGCCTACCTTGACCTTGCAAAGGCTTTCGACACAATACCCCACTCGGGTATTGTAGAAAAACCTACCAACTTAAATGTGAACCCATATGTCACAAGATGGGTTGCAAACTGGCTTAAGGACAGGACCCACAGGGTTAGAGTTGCTGGCGCTATGTCAGACTCCAAGCCGGTCACAAGTGGTGTCCCAGAGGGCTTGGTCCTTGGCCCCCTATTGTTCGTCATCTACTTCTCAGAAGTACAGGCCAACATGGGAGGACTTTGGCTGACAAAGTTTGCAGATGACTGCAAACTGGGTGCCATAGTGGACAGTGCATCAGACACGGATATCCTTCAGAAAGGACTCATGGAAACTGATAGCTGGTGCCAGAGCCATGGCCTGAAGTTAAATGCCAAAACATGTATAGTCATACCCTTCGGGAAGAGCAAGGTAACCCCAAGCTACCATATAGGTGGCAATCCTCTAAGCACAGAGGAGGTTATCATGGACCTGGGGACCCAGGTTGACAGTGGCCTTTCTTCTGACACTCACGTTGCTAAAGTGGTTAGAAAGACCTTCTACATTGCCCACCTGATCATGAAGGGATTCACATCCAGATCTAGTGAGGTCATTGTTCCCCTGTACTCTTCACTTATCAGACCAATGATTGAGTACAATGCCCCATTTGGGATGTATCTCACCCGACATCTGCAGCAATTGGAGAGACCCCAAAAGTCCCCCACAAAAGGATAAAGGGACTCCAACATCTGTCATATGCTGCCAGATTGAAGACACTCCAGCTCTATTCAGTCACATACTGTCTGCTCAGAGGTGACATGTGCCTGACATGCAAGGCCATGTCCAACCAGGAAGTAATGGACATGCTCCACCTCAAAATCTCCAAATCCACCAGAACCACTAGGGCAAGTGACTTAAACCTTAGCAGGGATATAAGTAGGACATGTTGGAGGGATAGATTTATCACTCAGAGACTCCCTATGCTGTGGAATACAATCCCGGTCCATATGAGGCAGAGCACCTCGCTGGCTCTGTTCAAGAGGAATCTTGACCTGTGGATGGGAGATCATAGGTTTACCCCGGGGATCGTCTCTGTGTCACTGCTGGACAGAGGCACAGCAAACTAATGGGCACAGTATTGTTTCCATATAAGGGGTGGTGTAAGCCACAAAACTCTGGGCTAGGCTTATAACTGCCTTAGCGCAGATAGCCTAGTATAAACCTATGAACCTATGAACCTATCTGACCATGTTGCATTATGTTCAGATATGAACTACTTACAACAGCCTCATCCAACATCAGTAGAGTATTCCACAACATAGGTGTACATTGGCAAACACTACCGATGTGCCCTAGGCCATGTCTAATGCTAGTCAGAGAGTGTGTTTGTCCTTCGACACATTGTAAGTGTAGTTTGCCATGACATATGTCTTGTTTAGTATACTGTGCCTCTGTCTACCTGTGACATAACATTGATACCCAGGGTAAACCTACCATCTCCCATCCACTCATTAAGATTCCTGTTGAGGAGAATCAACGAGTGACTCTATGGATAACCTGTACTGGTAGTTTACTCATGCGTGGGGGTGGCTTCTGTGTTATGGATAATGCAGTACAGCTTGTCCTATGTATGTCAGTGCTGGGGTTCAGATCCCTCATGTGCATAGCTCACTGCCATTCAGATTGTACAAGGTGTAACATGTTCATTGATTCCAGCTTGGACATGGCTTTCTACATCAGGCACAGCTTGCATCTGGGTGGCCAGCATGGCAGTGTGTGGAGTTGCACTCTGTTTAATCAGGCAACACATTACATGTGTTCAAGCTCTTTGATACTCCAGGTGAGGTACTGTTGTGGACTTTACAGTTGATGGAGATGTCTGCTGAGGTACACCCCACAGGGGCTGTTGTGGTAATTTGTAATGCTGATGAAGGATAACTGCAGAACCACAATGACCTCCCCTTATCTAGATGTCATAACCTTCATGATTAGGTTGGTATAGGGATTGTTTATGTTAACACTACAGCCACATCTTTGTCCAATGCAGGATATCTATCACCTTGTGTACCCAGGTCTGTCATTACATGTTAAGTATGTAATGGGTTAACACCTATGTGGTAATTCTTGGTCACTTACTGTATATCCACAGAGGTTGACTATACAGTTTTCTCCATTTAACATGCTGACATGGCTATGGCACCGGTTGTCTGTTTCTATGTGGCCCTTTTGTGGGATGCCTGTGTCAGCTGGAGTGTCAGATATGTTAGGCAGTTTGTAGTCCTCTGTAAACATGTTCAGGCACAGTCCTTACATGTTGGCCTGTACCTATGGGGCATATATACCAGACGAGGAAGGTCCCAGGACCAAGCTTTGTGGGATACCTGTTATATGTGGTTTGTAGTCTGACATGGCTGCAGCATGTCTGACCATGTCAGTTCTGTCGTTGGTCTGGTTTGCAACCCCTCTAGTGACATTGGGGTGTATATATAAGCTGGTGAGCATATCTATATTGAAAACATAGGGTATTGTATGGAAGGCTTTGCAAGGTCCATCTACACTGTGTGGACCACATTGCCCTCATCAGTGACCTCAATTACTGTTTCAACTGAGTCACACATGTTTAGGGGTGGGGTTTGCACTTCATAAACCCACACTGGGTAGGGTCTGGTGTCAATAGATCCCCAATATCGTTATGTCTGCGGTACATGCTGATCCTTTCCATAGCTGTGCAGACCAAGCTTCTCAGGATTATGTGGTGGTTGTTTTTAGTATCCATTCAGGCGACACCTTTCTTGAGAACAACCACTGTTGTTGTACACTGCTCTTTGGGTACATATCCTGTGGTAAGGTTGACATAATGTCAGGGAGGCAGCAGTCTGCTGGGAAAGATATTTTGCATTATGGGGGGGGGGTTGCACTGCACCTGTCAGGATGTATGTTGGCAATACGTGTGTGTGTTTGGTATGTTGTTTGTAATATTTGTGTGATCCAGAGCATATCCGAATTCACAACACGCTTACTACCATCAGTTGCAGCAGCCTTGGGGTTATCCTTAGTGTCCTGTACAATTTGTATCATAATAGGTTCATAGGTTTATACTAGGCTATCCACCCTAGGGCATTTGTAAGCCTAGCCACAGTGTGTGTGGCTTTTGCCACCCTTGCTATGTGAATATTATGGCCATTTATGATTTACTTAGCTGTGCCTCTGTCTGGACACGACACAGTAAAGACCCCCAGTGTACATCTACAATTATCCATCCATTTTGCTAACTTCCTGTTGAAGAGTGTCAGTGAGGGGCTCTGCATAACATGTAGTGGTATTCTGTTCCAGGGTGTGGAGAGACTCAGGGTTAGGTATCTGTCCCTCCAGCACATCCTATTTGATTATGTGTTAAGGATGACATCTCTGACTCACACAGCTCTGATGGCTTTGAGTTTTCTGGGGTGGAGCATGTCCATTACTTCTGTGTTGGACATGGACTTGTACAACAGACATACAATGCCTCTGTGTAGGCAGTATGTGACTGCATTCAGCTGTGGTGTCTACAGCCAGGCAGCATATGAGATATATTTGGGACCCTTTATGACTCTTGCTGAGGTACCTTTGAGGTCCTTCTAACTGATGCAGGTGCTAGGTAATGTACATCCCAAATGAGGCATTGTATTACAATATGGTCTGATAGGGGAACAGTATAGGGGCACAATGACCTTTGTTGACATAGATGTGAATCCTTTCATGATACAGTGTCCAATATAGACAGTCTTCCTAGACAAATTGGCGATATGAATGTCACATAACAGGTGACTGTCCACTTGTGTCACTAGGTCCCTGATTACTCCTTCCACACATAATGGTTTACCACCTATGTGGTAATTTGTGTGTACCTTGTTTTGTATTTGGTGGTACATTCATACTATCCACTGTCTTCAGGAGAGTGGGGTGGGGTTCCTGTGTGTGAAAGTGTGGTCTGTAGCATGCTACAGACTGTACAGCAGTCTTGCCTATGGTTAGTTGCACATGGGTGGACTGCAATGACATAAGCATTGTCAGTTAACTGGACATATGGGTGTCTGTGCTGAATATGGATACTCACACTCCTTTTATGTTTTGTTACAGGTTTTGTGGCCATAACACATGATATGTGGTATTAACTGGTAGTGCTGGTGTGCTGTCATGAGGCTTGCAGCAGGCTTCTATCACTGGACAGACATCGATGTTCTCCATACTGGGGAGAGCCTCAGGAGCATGCATATTGAGGTTTACACATCTGGCATTGATCAGCATTACCCTTCTGTTTCTTTCCAGTTTTGTTTTCTATGGTGGTGGGTTGGTCTTTTCGGCCTTGCCTATGAAAGGATCTCTGTAGGTTGCAAAAGCCTTAGGCAATATCCAGATGCTCATGGGTAACAGGTGCAAGCCATCCCTGGAACAGCAGCATGTCTCACTATGGAGTCACCTATTACAACTGTATCAGGCATGTTGTTTCTCCTTCTGTCCTGTGACTGTTTGGCACACCAGCTTTGTGTACTATGTGTTACATGTGCTATGTCTGGAGGTTGTTTTATTGGGTGTCTGCTTTGGAAGCTTGTGTTGGTGTTGTGTGTTTGTAATTAGGGCCTCTGGGAATGTTTTGTGTTTATGTGTTTGGTTTACAGTCGTTGTAGGTCTATGTGGGACTGGGTTTGTGGTGTATGTGGTTACCTTGTCCTCCTGACTAGTTTTGACAGTACTGATTTGGGGGTGCTCAGGCTCCGGTTTGGCTACCTGGTTGCGTCTATCACATACATTTGTATTTATTGGGGTAATTTGTTGTTGTGTGTGTACTTGGGACAGGTGTCACATTGCCACTGGATTCACAGATTCTACTTGTTTTGCCTGGCCTTAGTGGATTGTATGTGTGGACACATTTTATTGCCATACTAGTGATCACTGATTACTTCACCTTATATGTTTGATCTATCATGTGGTAGCTTCCTCATTCTCTTCAATGGTTTAGTAATTGCTGGAGTCCAGCATGCCAGATGCCTGGGTGTATGGCATTGTGTCTTGTTGTTTGTGATTGCAGACTCCAAGCACTCTTGGCTGTATTCATGGTATGCCTGTATAACATGTTCTGAAGTGTGTCCCATATTCTGGACCTGCACAGGGCTTTTCATGGATTCCACATTGGTTTGTAGGGGTGCAAGCTATGCTTTATACATGTGTTTCACTGTGGTAATTTGCCAGGGACTGGGGTCGGGATGTGTAACTACAGTGTGATTACTCTATGGTCTGGTCTTACCAGTGAGGGATACATTTCTCATCTTGACATCCAGTACACATATTTCTGATTATCACATCCAGTATGCTTACCACTCTTGTGGAAGTGTTACATTTTGCATGTCCACTTTGTTTGATGGATTCTGCGAAATTGTCTACATTTGTGTCAGTGCTAGTATAATACAAAGAGTATAGTGACAAACATCTCAAAAGCTGACTTCACACTTCTTCGGACTGAGATGGTATCCGTTAAGCCCACTGGGCCAGTGGAAACCGCAACACACATTGGTGACTCCTTCACAGACGCTTTCTACGGACATCTCTGAGAAAGCATGGACCATGCAATCACAAATAAAAACAAGACCCTCTCCATCAAGGGAAAGTGGCCTGTCTGGTGGACCCCAGCCATAAACAAACTGTATAACAGATGAAGGATACTAATGCAAGACAGAGCTACATCTCCTAAAGGGAAGGCAGCTGTGATCAGCATAAAAAGCTACATTCTCTCATAAAGACATCCAAGGTCAACTTGGAGACATAAATCACCAAAGACGATGAAGATAACCACACTGCCTTCTTCAGTTATGTCAGAAACCTGGGTGGGAACCCTCGGATATGCTCAGAGTTGGTACACAACAACATATATTTCAGTGACCTGACAGATATTGGCAACATTCTGGCAGACAGGTTCAGTGCAATTTTCCCCCTCCCTCACCCCCAAAAGAAGATAGTTATCACAGCTGAATGTAACCTCACTGTCATCTTGGATGTCCATGTGAGACCCGCACTCAGCAAAGACAAGTACACAGCATCAATGGGACCTGATGGTATCCCCAGTTGCATGCTATGTGAACTCTAGAAGGTGCTAAACCCGTATATACAAATGCTATTTAACCTTAGCCTTGCTACAGGATATGTACCTGAACACTGGCGTACAGCAACAGTGGTCCCACTCCACAAAGGAGATGCCTCCACAGACCCTGGCAACTACCACCACACAAACTTAACCAGCCTTGTCTGCAAAGCTATGGGAAGAGTCATTATGGAGCTCTTAAACAGAGACATTGGTGACCTACAGACCCTTGATCCCACCTAGTTCAGCTTTGTACAGGGCAGATCCTGCCTTTTGCACCTAGTTGACTATTTTGAAACTGTCAGTAGGGCCATTGATGAGGGCTACGCGGTCCACACAGCCTACCTGGGCTTGGCTAAGGCCTCTGACAGAATACCCCACTCAGGCATCATAGACGAGCTCAACAGCTGAAATATAACACCATATGTCACAGGATAGGTTGCAAAATGGCTAAGAAACAGGACCCATAAAGTCGACATTGCAGGTGCCTTGTCAGATTCAAAGCCAGTCACAAGTGGTGTCCCACAAGGATCTGTCCTGGGACCCCTCTTATTTGGCATTTACTTTTCAGATGTGAAAGCAAACATAGGAGGGTTGTGGCTGACAAAGTTTGCAGATGACTGCAACCTAGGCACCATAGTGAATACATTAGCTGGCACACACATCCTACAGAATGCCGTCACAAAGACAGATAGCTGGTGCCGGAATCATGGCCTGAAACTGAATGCAACTGATGTGTAGTCATCCCCTTTGGGAGGAACGAAGTACCCACAAATCAATACATAGACAGCAACCCACTGAGCACAGAAAACAAATCAGACACCTGGGGACACATGTAGATAGTGACGTCTCGTTTGACACCCATGTTGCCAAAGTGGTTAGAAAGACTTTCTATCTTGCCCACCTTATCATGAAGGGTTTTCCATCCAGATCAAAGGAGGTCATTGTACCACTATACTTCTCCCTTATCAGGCCCATGATTGAATACAAAGCCCCATTTGGTATGTACCTCACCCAGCACTTGCAACAGCTGGAGAGACCCCAAAAGTACCTTACCAAGAAGATCAGGGGTCTACAACACATGTCATATGCTTCCAGACTAAAGGAAATCCAGCTTTATTTAGTAGCATACCACATACTTACAGGTGACCTATGCCTGACATACAAGACCATGTCCAATCAGGATTTGGTGGACATGCTCCACTGCAAGCAATCCAAATCCACCAGAACCATGAGAGATAAAGATTTGAACCTCAGCACATACATGTATAGGACATGCTGGAGGGACAGAGTCATAACTCAGAGGCTTCTCACACTCTAGCAGAGTATCCCAGTTCATGTTAGACAGAGTCCCTCACTGACTCTCTTCAAGAGAAATCTGGACAACTGGATGTGAGATTGTAGGTTTACCCCAGGGGTCCTCCCTGTGTCACTACTAGACAGAGGCACAGTCAAGTTATTTGATTACGTAAGGGGGTCATAATGTGTCACTACTAAGTCAGAGGCACAATATTCGGAATCTAGTCTGTACACTTATTACCACTATAAGGGGTGGCAATAGCCACATCACTATGGCTAGGCTTATAAATGCACTAGGGCAGATAGCCTAGTAGTAAACTATGAAACTATGGTGCATGTGTAGGTATTGTCAGTCAAGCAATATAATGTGGTTTGGGGGGCTTGATATCTTCCTGTATTCCAACATTTTTTGTCTATTCCTTCTAGCATGTCAAGGGATCAGTTGCTAGTGTCCTCTCCTGCTCAGCTGGTGAACCTGGGAATATTGAGGCAATGTTACAATTGCCTCATGTACACAGACAACCCTCTCCTTCTCCCACAAAACACAAATACATGCGAGAGATGCAACTATATAGCCAAACTGGAGGCTGAGCTCTCTCAACATAGGACTGGCAAGACCAGAGAGGAGGAGAAGGTAACCACACACACCACAGACCCAGTCTCACATAGCACGATCACAACTTCAAATCATACACATAAACACACAAAGACATACTGGGAGGCTCTGATCAGAAATCTACCAAAAGAGCAGAGGCCACCAAAGCAGACACCCAAACAACTGCCTCCACAGGGCACAGCACATGCAACACATAGACCACAGAGTCAGTGTGCCAAACAGTCACAGCCCTTAAGGCCAAACACAATGCCAGACACACTCGTCATAGGTGACTCCGTAGTCAGACACACTGATGTCCTGCTCACCAGATTGAGTAAGGGGAAGGTCACAGTAAGCTGCCTATTGGGCACTGGAATCCACCACATAATGCAAGCACTCAGGTCACTCAACTGCAAGTACAAGTATGACTCAGTCATTGTCCATGCTGGTGTGAACGACCTGAGACGTACCTCCCTGGACTACATGAAAAGAGACATAGAGGAGCTCTCTGATTATGTAGCCCAGGCAGGTATGACCCTGACCTTGAGCAGTATCCTACCTTCACCAAGAATGATGCCACAATACAGAGACAAGATGATCAGCTGTAATAATTGGCTTAAACTATGGTGTCAGTCAAAGGGGATCCAATGTCTGTCTGCCTGGGATGACATGCTGGACAAGCCACGCTGATTCACAAGGGACGGCTTGCACCTGTCACCCCTGGGCTTCCGGATTTTGGCTAAGGCTCTTGCCACCCCCCATTGTGCCTTTTTTAGGCAAGGCTCAGATTCTAAACCTACCACCCTAGAACACAAAAAAGGAAAAAAACTAAAGGTAATGCTGCTCAATGCCAGAAGTCTCAACCTCAAGTTGCACTCAAAGCCCTTCTCAGTATGGAGAACATCGATGTCTGTGCTGTGACTGAAACCTGGTTCAAGGCTCCTGACAGCACACCGGCACTATCAGGTGTTACCTCATATCATGCGTTCCGGCCCCAAAATCCAGACAACACCAAGAAAGGAGGGTGGGTGTCCATATTCATCAAGGACACCCTCACCTCAAGGTTGGTGGCAACGCACGATGCATCGGAGACCATCCAGGTGCAATTAACCATAGGCAAGACTGCTCTGCAGTTTGTAGCATGTTACAGGCCACCCTCGCAAACTCAGGAACTTCACACAGCTTTCCTGAAAACACTGGACAGGATAAATGTATCTCCAAACACCATCATACTGGGTGATTTCAACTATCCAAATATAGACTGGGATCACTATTCAAGCCCCAACACTCTAGCCCAAAGGTTCCTAGAGTTCATAAACTCAAATGCCATGGAACAACTAGTCACCATCCCCACAAGAGAAGACAACATACTAGATCTCATCATCACGAGCATGGGGTCACAATGTTCAACACCAGAAGTATACCCATCATTGGTGAGATCAGATCATAAACTAATCTCACTGGAAGTCCACATCCCACCCCCACCCCAGATAAAAAAGACCACAGTGAAGAGCTTCTCAAAAGCCAACTTCACACTTCTAAAGACTGGTGTGGTCTCTTTCAAGGCCTCCAAGCCAGCGGAAACCATTACCCAAGCCGCTGAATCACTTACAAATGCCTTCTACCAGCACCTCCAGGACTGCATGGATCAGGCAATCCCAAACAAAACAAAGACACTTTGTACCAAAGGCAAGCATCCAGTCTGGTGGACCCCAGCCATAAACAAGCTCTACAACAAAAGGAAGGAGCTACTACAAGATAGAGCAAAATCCGTAGAAGGGAAGACACCCCTGCTCATTATAAGTACAAAACTGAGATCTCTCATAAAATCATCCAAGGCAAATTTTGAGAGAAAAATTGCTAAGGACTCAAAAGACAATCATAAGGCCCTTTTTAGCTATGTTAGAAACCTGGGAGGAAACTCCCAGATATGCTCAGAATTAGTTCAAAATGATGAAAAAATCACTGAACCTACAGACATTGCCAACATACTGGCTGACAGGTTCAGTGCAGATTTCTCCCCCCTCCCCCCCAAAAGGAGAGATATCTATACCAGAGGACTGTAGCCCCCCCAAACATCTCAAATGCTCAGGTGAGAACTGCTCTATCCAAGCGAAAAACAGCATCCATGGGACCAGATGGTGTCCCCGGTTGTGTGCTCCACGAACTCAATGAGGAATTAAACCCACAGTTAGGGCAGCTGTTTAATTCTAGCCTCACCTCAGGATACGTACCCAAGGAGTGGCGTACGGCAACGGTGGTCCCACTTCACAAAGGAGGTGCCTCCACTGACCCCGGAAACTACCATCCCATCAGCTTGACAAGCCTGGTCTGCAAAGCTATGGAGAGGATCATAATGGAACTCATAAATGAAGACATAGGGGACTTGCAGACTTTGGATCCAACCCAGTTTGGCTTTGTTAAGGGCAGATCATGCCTTTTAAACTTGGTTGACTTTTTCGAAACAGTCACCAAGGCCATTGACGAGGGCAAGGCAGTCCACACAGCCTACCTTGACATGGCAAAGGCTTTCGACACAATACCCCACTCGGGTATCATTGAAAAACTCACCAGCTTAAATGTAAACCCATACGTCACAAGATGGGTTGCAAACTGGCTAAGTGACAGAACCCACAGGGTCAGAGTTGCTGGCGCCATGTCACACTCCAAGCCTGTCACAAGTGGTGTCCCACAGGGCTCAGTGCTGGGCCCACTTTTGTTCGGCATCTACCTTTCAGAAGTACAAGCAGACACAGGAGGATTATGGCTGACAAAGTTTGCAGATGACTGCAAACTAGGAACCATAGTTGAAAACCCATCTGACACAGACATCCTTCAAAAGGGTCTCATAGAAACAGATAACTGGTGCAAGAGCCATGGCCTAAAGTTAAACGCTAAACAATGCATAGTCATACCCTTCGGGAAAAACAAGGTTACCCCTAGTTCCCATATAGGTGGCAATCCTCTAAGCACAGAAGAGGTTATCAGGGATCTGGGCACCCAGGTTGACAGTAACCTTTCGTTTGACATGCACGTTGCCAAAGTAGTTAGGAAGACCTTCTACATTGCCCACCTGATCATGCAGGGATTCACATCTAGATCAAGGGGGGTCATTGTTCCCCTGTACTCATCACTCATCAGACCAATGTTTGAGTACAATGCCCCATTCGGAATGTATCTAACCCGACACCTGCAGCAATTGGAAAGGCCCCAAAAATTCCTCACCAGAAGGATAAAGGGTCTCAAAAATATGTCTTATGCTGCCCGACTGAAGGAACTCCAGCTCTATTCAGTCGCTTACTGTCTGCTCAGAGATGACCTGTGCCTGACATACAAGGCCATGTCCAACCCGGAATTAATGAACATGCTTCACCTCAAAACCTCTAAATCCATCAGAACTACAAGGGCAAGAGACTTAAACCTCAACACGGCTATTAATAGGACATGCTGGAGGGACAGATTCATCATCCAGAGACTCCCTATGCTGTGGAACAACATCCCGGTACATGTGGGGCAGAGCACCTCGCTGGCTTTGTTCAAGGGAAATCTTGACCAATGGATGGGAGATCACAGGTATATCCCAGGGATAACCTCAGTGTCACTGCTTGACAGAGGCACAGCAAAATAATGGGCATATTATCCTTCAAACTAAAGGGGTGGCGGAAGCCACAAAACTCTGGGCTAGGCTTATAAATGCCCTAGGGCAGATAGCCTAGTATGAACCTATGAACCTATGAACATAGGCCTGGTGCGGTTCCTGCTATTAGGACAGTGGTCTGCAGCAAGCTATATAGTAGTAGGTAGTTTTAGCCATTGGTATTTGACCATGGCTAATCCATGTTGCTTCTTGTTGTGGTACCAACATGGGGGTGTGGTTATCCATGACATTTATTGCTAGTCACCCTCGTTTTGTAGCTTGTTCCATGTTTTGCACATGTACATCACTGTATGAGGTGTGACCTGGTAGTGTTAGGGTGCTGATGTGGGCTTTGACCCAGTTTTCTATTACAGCACTGATATCTACATTCTTTATACTGTGTGTGTTTACACTGCACGCATCTTGCTGTTTATACTTCTGGCATTGGGTAGCATTACATCTAGGTTCCTATCCCTTGTGGTACCTATGAAGGTGGGTTTGTGTTTTGGTGGTTTATGATTGGTGAGGGTGGATGTTAGTCAGGGTCCTCAGGTGTGCATATGGTACATGGTGTTACATTACTTAACACATGGCATTGATGCCTCAGGTGGTGCTGCAGGGCTGCCTCTGTCGGATGCACATACTACACTCCTTGTACATGTTTGGAAGCAGGTTGTGTCATGTTAGGCATCCCTGTTACTATATGAGTGAGTCGGAGGGGGTATCAGTCCCAGTGTTCCTACTGAGCCAGTGTATGTGCTATGCGTTGCCTCTTTGCCAAGGCCAGGGCATACTGGGCATGCCGCCTTCTGCCTACTGGGGCAAGGTCAGATTGTTCCTCCTCCGAGTCACCCTCTGCCTGTGGTGGCCTTGGCAATGGTGGGGGTATGTTTGGCCCAGCCCTATGCTGGTCCTGCTGCAGCTGTTTCCACAGGATCATATTATGTAGCATAGCACATATCATGATCATTTGGGTACATGTAGTTGGTGTATACTGCAAGGCTCCACCAGATGTGTCCAGACACCGGAATCGTGACTTGAGCAGCCCAAACACACGCTCTATGACATTATGTGTTTGTGCGTGTGCCTCATTATGGCGTTCCTGTTCAGGTGTGTGTGCATTTCTGATGGGTGTCATCAGCCACGGCTCAAGTGCATAACCTGCATCCCCACTAGGTGTCCGTGTGGGAAGTCCCCACTGGCAAATGATTGGTACAACTGCGTCAGATGCCAGATGTGGGAATCGTGGTAGCTCCCAGGGCAGCCAGCACACACATTCATTATTAAGCCCTGGGCATCACACACAACCTGGCAGTTGATGGAGGGGAATCCCTTGCGGCTCTACCCCGCTCACCGGCTGGTGCTTTGATGCGTATGTGCGTGCAGTCTATTGCACCCAGTACCTCAGGGTATCCCGCTATTTGCTGGAAGAGATGCATATTGCTGGCCAATACCTCATGGGCATTGGGGAAATATACATGATCACCGACATGTGCTGACATGGCATCCAGGAACTGGTGCAGTACCCTGGAGGCTGATGCCTGTGATATCCCCATCATATCACCAGTTGGTCTCTGGAAGGTACCTGTTGCTAGTATTCTTAGGCCAACACATACCTTGGTTTCCACTGGGATGGGTTCCCCTCTGTTGGTTCTGTGTGTGAGACGTGACCTGCACAGCTCAACAATTTGCTGCAGAAGGTCTCTGTCCACTCTGTAGCTCTACTATCTCCAGCTCATGTAACCCATGGTAGGTGACCCTGGGCCTGTATACTCTCCTCCTTCTCCTCACTCTGGGTTGTCTGTCAGCATCTGCATTGTCACCACCCTCAGCAATTCGCCTATGCCTGATTATAACAGCTATGGCAGCCCCTAGCATTTCTGCTCTGAGTTCAGCTTTTTTCAGTTTTCAATTCTGATAGCTTACTCCTTTCTTGCAGTATCTCTTGTGAGAAACACCCTGCACTGCTGTTTGCAGTGTTTTAAGTGCTGGGTTGGGCTTCTAGTCTGCCTGTGTAATTGCCTGCTTCCAATTGTTTCCACCAATTAACTCCAGCAGTATCCTCTGGCAGCTTCCCTGTAATCTGGTTGTTTCCTTTTTCCTCTCTGTTTCCTCAAGGTGAGCAATGAGCACACCAGCAGAAGCACGCTCACAGTGACTTAAACGCGCGCACACATCTTTACACAGTTTGAACTGGGCTGATTCATGGTAAAACGCGTGCACACAGCCTTATACATCAGGCAACAGGCTTCCTGATGTTTACATTGCCTTACACGCACGCAGCAAACCGTTGTAAACGGTTTGCAACACGCTCCCACATGTTGAGCCTGCCTTACATGCGCGCACACGCACGCATGCACGTATATCAAGAAAGTTTGAGTGTAGGGATAGTGTGCACCCTCTATTTCTTGACTTTCCTAGTGTTCTGTTGGGACACACCTCTCTCCCTGATGTCTGTCTGTCATCTGTCATGTTACATTGCCCTCCAATCTGATACATTTATTTCTATCATTCCCCCCGTGATGTCACCTACCTCTTACTCTGTTCCTCCCCCTTCTATAACTCTTACACTACTCAGAAAGTGCTCATTACCTATGTGGCAGTGTGATTCAGTATTGTAACCCTCATTTACATAGGATTGCCTAGTAATGCTTAGTTACATTTCTTACAAGGAGCTTCCCCCCTTGGCAACCACTACACGGAGGCCATATTGTTTTTGGTCTGCTAGTCCCTGCATTGTCATTCCATGTAATACATTAAACCCACAATTGTGGGCTTATAAGCTTCGGTTTTCTGTTTTAGGCAGCGCACCCCGTTTGCGTGGGTGTGCGCTGCAGTTACACATGGAAATCCCACGAAAAAAAAAAGTTATTTAAAATACTTTTGCAACACTTTTTAATGCCAATGGCCACATATTTGGCCATTGGCATGCTAAATGCAACATATGCACCCTTTATTTGGAGCTGACATAGCTCCGTTGTCAATTTTGCAGAAATGTACTCAGTTGTCAGCTGAGTACATTTCTGCAGCTAACACGTCCGTTACACGGACTGGTTTAGGCTTCTTGGATCGCTCAAATACCTCATTTGCATATCTTTGAGCTGCAAATGAGGTATTGAGCATTTCCACGCCCAGTCCGTGTAAGAGACGTGTTAGCTGTCTCTTACACGGATGTTTGGGCTGTTCCTGGATCGGGAGGCTTACACAGAGGCTTACACTACTCTTAAACTCCGTGTAAGCCTTCCTGAATCCTGCCCATGGTGTCTGTGATTGGAGCCAGTGTTACCGTTTTCTAGGTATGTACGATGAGCCCAAAGGATCATTAGCAATGCATGCAGTGAGGCCAGTTTGTGTGAAGAGCAGCTCTACATCATGTCCACACTAGGGACCTGCAGGTAGATTGTGTTAGACCAACACATGGTCAGAGTAAAGTAGTGGAAAATATTGTAAACACTGATCATTCCCAAGCACCTGGTGTAGTAGTTGTACAACTATGTGCACAGATATTAAGATTATCTGTTGAATTTTTGGTGTGACCCAAGCCAAAAGATATTCAGAAAAAGGTCTTACAGACCAAAACATGTCTATGATTGATAAAGGTTCAGTACAGAGGTAGGAGTAGGTCAAGGAAACAATGGAAACAGACAGGCTGGTGAACATAGCAGGGATATAGAACACCATGGACTAGGGGTTATGATTTACCTGTGTGTAGGCAATATGAACCACAAGACAGGATAGGGAGGATACAGTGAAGTAACAAGATATATCAACTTACACTATTCTTGAAAGCATCATTGCATTTTTATTATGCAGTGGTAAATGTAATGAAAAACAAAACATCAACCCTGAGGGGATTTCAACTCCTTAACCTAAGTGGTATTTTTACACACACACACACACACACACACACACACACACACACACACACACACACACACACACACACACACACAGTATTAACTAGGTGAGTTATTGCAGGAGTCATTCTAAATGGTCCAGCAAAACACACATCAGGAGAATGCTACACAGCAACAGACTGATAGCAGTTATTCAAAAGACAGGCCTCAATTGAATTAAATCCAGGAGGCCCTCAATTGGTAACCTCTAAGAGACAGCATTAACTAAGTTAGCTATTGGAGGAGTACACTAAAGGGGTCAGGGAAACATCAGGAGAATGTTACACATGAATAAAATAAGGGCAGAAAAGTGAAATAAAAGCCATAAGGGGACGAGAACACCCTAGTCGGTGGACTGATAATCTATGAAGCTGAGTTATGGCAGTGGTCAGAATAAAGGTGAAAGATGTATTCTGTTTCATATTGAACAGCAGCCACACAATGGTGCTCCACTCATTTATGCAAATGATGGCAATATCTGTAACCCATGGCATACATCAGACTTTATTTTTGTTATAAAATGGGAGTCACATTTCTCTTTGGTTAGATTTGAGCATAAAGGGATTTCTTTGCATTCCATTATGCACAATATGACTACAAGAAAAATTCATTTATTACCTTTGTTGGGCATGTGTGTAGTGTGTGGCATGTTCCTTTATGACCAGATTAAAGGTTTGAATTATGTGGGGGGGGGGGTATAGGACAGAGATTTAAAGGGGAACCAAGCAGACGGTACAAAAAAGGTATATAAAGGAATGAGCAGGACTGAAATGTGATAGCAGAAATAATCTTTCATTTGTTGTGAAAACTGCCCATTTTTTAAGAAAAGTGAAATTTTGGAAAGAAAAATAAGGTAAGTAGCAAGAAGGCAAGAGTTACAGATTAGGTAATAAGGAAAGAGAGTGAAGACTAATATGTGGGGTAACAAAATGAGGGAAGGATATGAAGGAGACAGACAAAGAGGAAGGAGACAATGGTGACAAATATTTGTTAAATCAACATGGGTGGACATGGACACAAAAGAGAAGGGAATACCAGGTTGGCAGATAAGACTGGGTATTCATAGATGCAGTCTCTGCCAACTGAAACACTGTTTGAGATTACTTGTTAGACTGATTACTGGTTACTGTCATTATCGTGTGCTGATTTGGAAGGTGGAGGCAATACCGGGCAAGGATGTGACTCAACATGTCACCAGAGCATGATATCCATGTGGTGGATCTGGGCATCCAACTTCCTGTCATTGACAACCCCCATAATGTCTGCCAGATGCCAGTGGGTCACAAAGATGCCACCTCCACTCAAACTATCACTGTACCACTATACCAGATTTTGGTGCATGGGTACTTGACACAGTGGTGCAGGTAGTACAGGAGGTGTGGTGGCAAATGTGTCAGGCAGGGACCCAGATGTTCTGGATGTTTCAGCTGGTGTGGTAGCAATGCTGTTGCCAGCTCTGGGGATCTGAAAGGTCATGCTGGTGGACCAGGTGCAGGTTGCTGTGCTGTTGCATATAATATTAAAATAAATTGAGATAAACAAAAAAATGTATGTAAGAGAAAGTATGGCAACAAAGAGGTTATGGGAAGAAAAAAACAAACACAATGAAAAAGGGTGATGGCAACAAAGAGGTTATGGGAAGAGAAAAGCAAACACAATGAAAACTGGTAATGATACAGTTTAACAGAATATACTTTGCAAAGCATTACATAATCATGGATATTAGCAGCCGTTTTTTATATATATATATATATATATATATATATATATATATATATATATATATATGTGCATGTGTGTGTGTGTGTGTGTCTGTGTGTGTGTGTGTGTGTGTGTGTGTGTGTGTGTGTGTGTGTGTGTGTGTGTGTGTGTATATATATATATATATATATATAGGTTTGCTATCATAAATTCGAAAGTAAAAATAAATAATCCCCCGGATTCATGAAGCTCGGCGCAAGGCCGGCGTTAGGCTTGCGCCGGCCGTGCAGCATATAACTGGTGTAGCAGCAAAACATGCATAGTAATGAGTGTGCACCGCAACCACAACCACGTGCATAGGGCATGTGCGCGAGTCCAGGGAGCCCAAGTAGGATGCGCCCATAGGCGTGGCCAAGCCAGCAGGCGATGAGCAACCTAAAGTGCTGACTGTCACAGGCTGCCTGCAATAGTAACCGCACTGACCAGTGTCCGTGGATAATGAAACGTATGCAGAGTATGCAACATAGTACCCTTCCACACAAAATGGAGAACCAAACATAAATCCACGAAGTACAAAATGTTCCCATCCACCGAACCAAGGATACTCAGAATATCGTGTCCATCACGCAATGCACTGTCAGCAGGCATACCCAGTGGAGGTGTACTGCATCATGTTAGCGCACCGCAACTACACACGACTAGCCCCATGGGCATGGTCACCAGCAGTCCCACAGTAGTAGTGAGAGTACACAGCTGGGCAGTCGTGGCCATATAACAACCAGAAAGAAACCAGACATCCCAAACACAGACAAACATGTGTATAGCAAAATGTGCCAGACACAGCAATGTAACCATCACATACACATAGGATGGCGTATGCCGAATCGGAATATCCAGAAGCAGAACCCACGCATGCAAATGTAATGCACAACAACCCCATCATAGCATGTAACCTGCACCCATGTCCGACTGTTCACCCAATCCAGCTAGCAGCCTTGCGCAGCTGCACACCTACACACAGTGGGTACACCCCAGATGCAGTAGGAAGTATTGTCATAGGCAGTGATACGCGTGCAAATATGTACTCCACATGTCAACATCCCATCCCAGGTACTGATATCCAAATGGCTGCATGTGAATGTGTCGGCAGAATGTGTACATCCCGCATGTGGTTACGGACCTGTCGAAACCCCATAGGTGTTCGCACGCCACGGTGTCCATAACTGTACACAACTGGACAAAGCAGTATGTGCAGCCACTGTACCGATGATTAGCTATGTAGACATGTCAAACACAATACACAGGGTGGAACAGCCGTCCACCAAGCAGGTCACCCCAGCAGGGTTGCCACATGCACAGAATGTCAAGGTGGGACATCACTCGTAGATATGTGTCGTTCCATATGGCAAAACACCCACGGCCAATGCAAAGGACAGAATAACACGTATATGCCTAGATGAATGGTTATGTTATAGCAGGGGAATAGCCTAAGCTATCCAACATAATAGTCATGCGTACCAGATACAAAATGCCTGTAACACGCAAGTAGTAATGCAGGAAGACATACATGACTGTGTCAATATCACAGGACATATGGCACGTGTCAAGTGTCGACACAGGACACATATGTCCATAATGGGGCCCCCTGCAAAGAGGAACACGTGCCAACCCCACCCCCCACTGACGTATCGGCAGTATAAATACAACCCAAACACACACCAACACCACCATCCAACCCATGATAGCAACGAAGGCCGGACAAAGACCAACATGATGCGTGCACACATAGGGACACATGTAACCGGTGCTCCGACAACCTTCCACAGGCCACCGAATAATAGTATGTACATACGCATGTAATGCTGCGAAGGATGTGTGGTAGTCCCCAGTATCACAGAGGTAGGTACACAGATACACTGTAACCAACCATCACATATGTGCACTGTACACAGCATACCTGCAGGTAATACATAGTTCAGTCATGTGCCACATAAATATCCACGTATGAATGAGGACAGGGGATAGACAAGTGTGAATGGGAAAAACACAGAACATGGCATATGTATGATAACCGGCACCACCCACAGCATTGTATGCCAATAGCAGAAGCTATTGTTGGTTGTCCAAACACTCGTGTCTGTACATACGGAATGAATATCATAGCAATAACCCACGCTTGGGTGTGGGTAATGCTGGATATACCCACGGTAGACGTGGTGCGGTCCCGAGGGTGATGCCCGAGGGACCAAACAAAGGCAACCGTGGGTAAATACAGCAGTACCCACACCCAGACGTGGGTTATTGCTATTATGCCATATCATCTAGGAAAATAAACTATTAATCCCTAGACATAATGGCACAGCATAATGCCTGTCTGCTGCCCATCCACAGATGTCTGGCATCCGCGGCGGTGCTGACGTACTGTGCGAGATGTTCGTTGCTAATGTCGAAACGGTCTCGCTATGTAAAACACAGTCAACATAGCAAATCAATACAAAACAGCAACGGAGAGCTCGGTGTCCCCGTTGCTGTGTTGTACAACCTGTCCCGCTATGTTAAATGTATGTAGCAGAGCGAGACTGCCCCAAAGTAAGCAACGGACATCACTGTGGCTCAGTTAAAGCTGTCACGCTATGTTAAACCCATGTAACATAGCAAGACAGGTTATAAATACCGAGGTATACTAATGGAAATAGGTCCGTACGACCGGACCGTGTGCCATTACTATAACCCAATCTACAACGGGCACGCTGGCCAATCAGCGTGCATGGTTAGGAATAATGGGGGTGGTTATGGTATAATAGACATGGACAAACCGTGCCCATGTGCCTTGTCTGACATTCGTACATGGTCAGGGCAGTTCCATACACTAGGTGGACAAGACCAAACCCAGAGCACCACAGGAACACCCTGACAATCAAAGACCTGTATGCATTGGGGCTATAAGCCCCTGGGATCTGAATATCCCTGCGGTCACGCCATATGCATCCTGGGTCAAGAACAGTAGGTAATAGGGAATGTGTAACATGTAGTACCGCACTTTTCCCAGCAGGAGAATGGATGCCTGTGACGTAAGTGAGTGCGGGGGGGGAATATGTTAATGTAGCTATGTACCATGGGTATGCATATAAATGAGACAGAACAGCAAACGTGTAGTGGTCACAGCAACCAGCCAACGTGAATGCAGTCCCGTTTGAATTACGACTATAGAACATATAAATGTGAGCGTAATGCGTAATGTCTGTGCAAAGACAGTTACATGTGTAAAGGTGAAAGTGTGTTCCGCACACGTCCATTAACCGGATCAGAGATATGTTACTGGAACAGTCACAACTAATACAGGCCACATAATCACACAGACTCAGTAAACATATGTAACCCAGAATACGGATATGCATGTGCGCCTGCGCGTAACCCACAATTAGGAAATGCAAGTGCAATGTGCGTGTGAGCCGCTCACAGCAGGGTAAGTTAATGCTGTGTCCTCCACGTTAGTTATACATGTCTCAAAACTGTCAGCCTCTGAAAGTATGGAACCGGACAATGCCATGCAAAGTACTGGTACAAATAGTGAGAAACACATGATATGTGATAAGACAAACATAGAATGTGGATAGAATAATGGGTGTGTTAGTAGCAGGGATTGACGAAGGGTATGCATCTGTAACCCGACCTACTTGTCAGAAGGTGCCACCGTACGCTTATGTAAGTTTTATGTTGGTATACATTTGTTGACCGGGCTAGGCTAGCTGGATATATGTCCAGTGTCAGTAGAGGCCCAGGGAGAAATGCTCCACACACATTAATAGCACAGCATACCAAAGTAGTCATATATGTAAACAAAGATGAACAACAATAGAAAGTGTCCAAAAAGGACTGGTTACATAAAGATTCCAGAAGACAAAGAAAAATATAGTCAGTGGAAGCACGTCATAATTATAGAATCCAGTCTCTATAGAATCAAGTAAGTCCCACATGAAATGCCAGCAAAATGCCAGATAGACACAGGTCAATGTAACACACACCTAAGATAAAGGGCCAACCATCCGTACACTCTGCCAGAACCTGTACAGTGGAAAGGTATGGTATGGTTATAGATGTGTGTACACAGGTAATCCACAGACAGTAACAAAGCAAGGTATGAAACGAGGGGTTCACATGTATATATGTACACACAACAGACCTACGTCCCCTATATATGACACATGGATATAAATATGCCAAGTAATAGATAATATGGGTAGTCAAACAGACATCCGCGAACGGGGAACATACAGCAGCAGTCAAAACCACTGGCCAGAAGGTGACAGTCCAGCAAGTTCTACACTTTACACATGCACACTGGTGTCCATTGTAGGACTCCAAAAATTGCTCCATTCACAACACCTGCTGCGATTGACGCAAAGGAAGTAACACCCGCAACTACAGAACAGCTATACATGCACTAAAAGCGGGTTCAAGGTTGATGACACAAGTGGCCATGAAATGCAGGACATATGAACAGATATCCCCAGAGTGGCGAGTCCATAGAAGTGCGTCCACATCCCAGTACTGCACACATTAACCGTGTGTAATGTGTACCGTCGAGGGTTGCAGGCATGGGAACCTGGGTATGCAGAAATGGGCCTAGGTGTTGTTTGGCAGAGAATCCGTAGGCCCGCCCCGTGGGAGGGATGTGGGTATAGCACATGCCTTAATCCCCACTAATGGTGCAAAGCATCCACCGGATAATGCGGAAAGCAGGTGTGAAATATATACAGCCTTATATCAGTGTCCTGTAGGCGATCCCCATGGATGGACATGCGTACGACCAAGATGGCACCCATAACTGGAAATCTGTCGGAATAACACAGCTGCAGTAAGGCATAGCACAGGAAATACAGATAGGGACTGCATTAGAAATACCCCATACAAAGCCAGACTGTTGTGCGAATACTGGCGTACATAGCTCTCAACCTTCCATCACCAAAATGAGGAACACTCGCCTTCATAATGTGGAACAAATGGGAAAAATGTGGAACACATACTAATGGCTTACTAACAACTTCAACTAGGAAGGTCATAGGAAGGTTAAAATATGCTGTTTTCACATATAAAGAAGATCCTTTAATGAATTAATATGATTAATGTCAATTGACCATGGATTACACCTAAAACATTCCTAACACTGAATGTGTAACAGACCCTTTCAATGTGGAACTTTGTGGAATTTCGAGGAGCATGACCCTTGTAAGACCCCAAATGAGGTACGTCCCTCATAACGAGGTACACTGGAGAGGTATACTGGCGTAGCCATGAATACGGATGTTATGAGTGTCACTAATCATGCAATGGAAATAGCGCTCCCTATCACCCACCACACAGTCTGGAATGCCTAGGCAGCAATCAGCTAGGAAGGTACAGCACTATGCGATATGTAACAAGGGCAATGGCCGAACGTCAGGGCGTGTACACATAATGACAACAGGCCAAGGTATGAAGGAGCTACCTGTCCAGAATACATGTACTGAACCGGTGATACTAGGCGCACAGGTGGGAAGAAAGACAGCAGGACAAATGTGCAAACATGTATATGTCCTACCCCAGTAATTGTGAATGACAACGTATGCCCCGCGAAGGTCAATGTGGAAGGTAATCAGACACAAAGGTGAAGTGTCCCCCAGGGTGCCATGAAGTGTCAACATAACAATTACCAGGCCCCCATAGTTGTACGTGAGCCCTGCCACTGACGGGAAGCGCAAATACGACGCACACATATGGTACAGGAAAGAACAAGTAGTGTGGATAAGCAGATGTAGACCTGTGTGAGGAATACAACTGTCTGCGTGGGTGTGCCGTGCAAATACAAAGTAATGTCATGTGGTCTGTCATGCCGCCACACACTGTGTGTGTATAGTAGGCAGACAGTAGGTATGTTGTATTAGACACATACCCTGCAACTGCACAGATGTACGCAGACTGTGTAGAAGTCTGCCTCATATGTTCGCTTTGTTCCACGTAACAGTAACAGTCCGGCGCCCTTATGATAACTGACGACAGGAAACAACGACAAACATACAAGGAAGACACCAAATCAGACAGAAATGCCATACGCATGCATAACATATCACTGTGCCCACTATCAATGCTTCTAAGAGCAACATGACATGACAGGCCCCGAGTGTCCCACCATCACATAAGGCCGTGTCCAGATATATGCTCCCTGAGGTGGAGTGTTATGAACAGACAGAGATACATGTGTGTGGAAACACTAGTATCCACTGCAAGACGATGGAATGTGCTGCTGTAGGAGGGGTAGTACTGTCCGCAGGTATGTGCTGAAATGCACATGAAACAGCGGTCTACATGGATTACCCATAGTGGCGACACCTGCACAGACGATTATAGTGGGACATACACACAACCATGCACACAGCTCAGATAGACATACACACACCATAAACAGGCAATGATACACAAGGTCTATGGCGTGTACGAGTACAGTGACAGTACAGCAAGGATAGCTGTCTGCCAAGATATACAGCAGATGTCTCTAGGGCGTGCAACACCTCCCGAACACGGACGTTGCATGGACAATGTTTGGATATGTCAGTGGGACAGACAGCTGTCCATGCAAGAGCAGCGCTATGGGCATAACATATGTATTAATCACAATAAA